>NC_058132.1:113144789-113338069 GCF_016433145.1 Gracilinanus agilis | reverse complement strand
ACATATAATATTATATATGTTGTTTATACACAAATATTGTGATAATGAAATTAAATCTACCCTGCCCATTCTTAGATTTAATCACCAAAGAAGTAAACACCACCACTTAATTCACAAGTGGGGAAGTCTGTAACCCACAAGTGCGAAAATGGGTGACAAATCAAAATTGACTGACTGACCCCTGGGCAGTCCTAAGCAAAGCATCTGTTGTTATTGGACATGTAAACTAAGAGGAAGGCACAGGAAGTGTTGGGGGAAAGTGCCTTTAAAAGGGAGTAACAACTGCCTGCAGCTTTATTCTTGTTCATGTCTTGGACCTGAAGGAACTCTGGCCATCTGGCTGGGACCTTGGACTTGATGAGACTGTTCTTAAATCTGCTCCTTAGAACTACACCTGGTGAGTGAAGAAGGCTGACTAGCTTAGCCTCCCTGGAGGTACTAGCCTCCTGGAGGTTCCTTTGATTGGGAGAAGCCCTCGCAGCTAAACTCCTTGTTAATTGACTTTTAGGTTCTCTGGCTGGGACCTCTGGAGCCCTGCCAGAGTAAAGTCAGGGACTTAGTACATAGTCTAGTTCTTTAAACTAGATCTCTTACTCTACTCACTTCTCATCTCTCTATTTCCATTCTCTCCTATATTTTGTAAATAAATTACTAAAAATCATTTTAGAATGGATAATTATTCAATTCTTGGCAACCACTCCTTTAAATATTATGTATAACCAAATATCCCCCTTTTTTACCTTTTGCAATATATACATACTAGTGGAATGGATAGAGTACCAGGCCTGAAGTCAGGAAGACTTGAGTTCAAATCCAATCTTAAACAATTACTAGCTGTGTGACCCTGGGCAAATCACTTGACCTCTGTTTGCCTCCATTTCCTCATCTATAAAATAAGGGAAATAATAGCACCTACCCCTCAGAGTTGTTGTGAGGATTAAATGAGATAATAATTGTGAAGTGCTTAGCACATTGCCTGGAACACTACATAAATGCTTATTCCCTCCTCTCCTACTACATGACATTCCATTTCCTTTCTCTGTGTCTTTGTGCTTCCCCTCACCAATTTACTTTGAATATACTCCATAGATATTTTGTACTTACTTTTGGGGGAATCATAATGTTTCCCCTCAATAAAATGAAATTTCCTCCAGGGTAAAAACTGCTTTGTTTTTGTCTTTTGTGTCTCCAGATCCCAGCATCATCTGCTACATACCAAATGCTTAATAAATGCTTATTAATAAATGAATAAATTCTAGGTATGTAAATTACAAACTCTAGAGAGGGACACTTAGAACAGGGGTTTTTAATCTGTATACGATGAACCTCTTAGAGATCTATAAATAGGTTTCAGGGGCTCTATAAACTTGGGTAGGAAAAAATTGCATCTTTATTTTCATTAACCTCCAGTGGAAATTTGTTACCTTAATTATAATTCTTTTTAATCATTCTGAAAAGGCATCACAAAAGAACTGCTGGAAGGGATCCATGAAGCACGCAAAAAAGTTAAGAACATTTTTCTTAAAATCTTGGGTGTAGGGGTCCAGTGTCTTTTGAGTTCTGTAAAGAAAAAGAATCAGAAGTGAATTCAATTAATATAACTTAAATAAATGGCACAAAGCTGCATCATACCTCACAACTTCATCACTGTAAACTTCCCTTCCCCCAAGGTGGTCTATAATAGTTGTGGGTTTATTATTCACACAAGACATCATCCAAACCAAAAACTGCACACAGCCAAGAATATTGCACATAGCACAATGACAATAAAAAGAAGGGGACCTTCTACCAAACATCACAGACTCCACTGTTATACCACACATCTCCAACCCAATCCATATTCCCCCACAAGTATTCTGCCATCCTTTACCACTGACTCTCACCAGACCTTCTTTTCTACCTACATATTCTCTTACATTTATTGTTCTTGGACAAGCAAAATGTGAGTTATATCAAATGCTGCATAAATAGAAGAATAGTGTCCAAGAATAAGAGTTGTGTTGATGAGAGGCAGAATGGTACAATATATAGAAAACTGGGCTTGGGAACAGTAAAAGTTGGGTTCAAATCCTTCCTCAAAAACCTAGTAGTTGTGGCACTAGTCAAGTTATTTCATCTCTCTGAGCCTTAGTTTCCTCTTTAATCAAATCAACAATTTAGACTAGATGGTTGTTAAGGTCTCTTCCAGTTCTAAATGTATTACCTTACAATCTAGTCTACTTCGTCCTGATTTTAGAAGATGTCAGAAGATGGACATTGACCAATTAGTGCATATACCCAGAGAGGAGAGTGGGATGGTAAGATTAGAGAACTACCTTGCAATAAGGCAAACTGAAGTAACTGAGCATCTTTATCCTGACTTTCAAAAAAGAGAGAATATTCAGTCTATCTTCAATTATTTGAAGAGCTGTCTTATGGGAAGTGATGGAATTTCTTTTGCTTATAGACTCAAAGAATTTCAGATGAAAGTAACTATAAAGTTAAACTAGTGTAAGGGTCCTTAATCTTTTTTTTGTGACATGGATTCTTTGACAGTTTGGTGAAATCTATGGACTCCTCAGAATAATGATGTAGTATAATGATTCTAAAAGTATAAACCAGGGATTCATGGAGGTTCCTGAGACCCATTTAGTGGACCTATGAGGTTAAAACTATTTTCAAAAAAATACTAAAATATTTTCATTTCTAATATGATAGATATTAACAGATATAACTTACCCAAAAAAGATATGGGGTAAGGGGTTCTTAAATAATTTTTAAGAATATAAATGGATCTTGGGACCAAAACATTTGAGGATTACTGATATAATGAAAAGAGAGCTGATCTTAAAGACAAAAATTCAATTACTGTCTCTGACTATGTGACTGGCTATATGATCCTGGGCAAATCACTTAGTCACTTAGAACACTAGAAAACTGTCTAAGATTTTAAGTTGCAGAGAGATTGCTGACCTATATAGAAGACCAGAGCCCTTCAATTCTTTGAAAAATTGTCTAAACACTAGAACTTCCCAAAAATAAAATGGAATACTTCAGGTAGCAAGGTACTAGTCCCTGAAGTAGCTGAATGACTACTTTTAAGAAATTCTTTAACAAAAATAACTAATGCTTATTTAAAGTTTAAGAACACTTTTAACATCTCCAAATGCTTGCTCATAACGATTCTTGGAGGTGAGTAGAAGTACTGTTATCATCACCATTTTTACACATGCAGGAACTGAACTTTAAGGAGTTTAAGTGATTTGCCTGCAGTCCCCCAACTACTGTAATATATGTCAGAGCAAGGATTTGAGTCCAGATATCTCCTGCTTCCAAGTCCTGTGGTCTTTACACCATGCTTCTTCTTGTAAGTGATATTCCTGTTCTTGGAAAAGACTTGAGGCATCATATCTCCATTCCATCTATAAAATCCTATGACTGTGTCATGATGATTCTTGCCAACAAAAAGATATTCTGGAGGAGATGTGAGTTCTAGCCCAGGCTTTCCTACTATGTGACTGTGGACAAATCATTTAACTTTGCTGATCCTCAGGTTCTTCATCCCAAAATAAAAGGTTTGGACAATGGAATCTCTAAGGAACTTTCAATTATAACATCAGATTTCTCTGGTTTTACAAGGAGGTTCCAATCTAGGAGGGTAAATATGACACACATACAAATCAATATAATATTAAATAGTCTCTGTAGCATCAACTCAAAAATAAAACATCTTCCTTACTATTACAACTATACAAATATGCAAAGGGCTGTAATGAAAGATAATGAATGACTTTCCCAACTTACTAGAGGTATTGAAGAAGAAGCTGGATGCCACTTCTCAAAGATAATAAGGAGAACCGAGTTTCAGCAGTTATTTGGACTAGACAACTTTTGGAGGTCCTTTCCAGGTCTGAAATTCTGAGGAAAGACCCTGGGGAATTAAACAAAGACCTAAAAGTCAATAAGTGTATAAGTGAAAGATTCTTGCCTTGGAACACTCAGAAGGACAACTACATTAGCAAGAACCTTCTAAAAAAGAAGCACCAGATCATTTGCAATCCATATATGAAGCAGCTAGATGGAGCAATGGAGTACTGGGCCTAAAGTCAAGAAATTGCTGTTGCTATTCAGTAATTTTAAGTTGCATTCTGTTCTTTGTGACCCCATTTGGTGTTTTCTTGACAAATATCCTGGAGTGGTTTGCCATTTCCTCCTCCAGATCCTTTTACAG
Source organism: Gracilinanus agilis (assembly GCF_016433145.1). Lineage (NCBI taxonomy): Eukaryota > Metazoa > Chordata > Mammalia > Didelphimorphia > Didelphidae > Gracilinanus > Gracilinanus agilis. Next base: position 113,333,859 of record NC_058132.1, on the reverse strand, counting down.
ATGAAGAAACTAAAGCAAACAGGGTTAAGTGACCTACCCAAGGTTATACAGCCAGTACATACTTGAACTCAGGAAAATGAGTTTTCTAGATTCCAGTCCACTGTGCCACTGTGCCCTTAGAGTCAATAAACTTGACCTCAGACACTTACTAGTTATGTGACCTCCGGCAATCATTTAATCACTGCCTGCTCCATCTTGAAAATGGAGAAACTAAAAGAAACTGCTTTCCAAGATTGTTGTAATGATTGAATAAGATAAGATTTATAAAGTACTTAGCACAATGCTTAGCACATACTACATGTTATAGAAATAGTTGTTCTTCTTTCCTTATTCCCCCCCAACCAACCCTTGGCACACATCACTGCTTTAGATAATTCCCTAAAATATTATTTTAATTCTTTTTTTCTTCAAAAAGATCTCATTTCAATACATTGCACATCCCAATACTCCAACATCCCAATGAATCTGTTATCTCAACCATGTGGGGATTCCTTCTAATGGTGCAATGTCTCCATCTCTACTTACCTTATGCAAGACTTGCCAAAGTCTTCCTATAAATTTGTCACTGAGGAGCCACTCAGTGTGTTAAAGAGCTTTCCTTGTATTCTCTTGAAACACAACCAGTTATTAGTTACTCAGCAAGCATAAATTAAGCACCCTCTTTGATCTCATTCTATAACCAGCTCATCTTTAATCTAGTGACACATTCTCTGACAGCACACTTTAGGGTGCTTTCCCTGCATAATTCCTATTTCTAATGTGTTTCAGTCAGATCATTCCCATCACACATCTCTCTTTCATCCCTTCAATGCTACTCAACTTCAACTCTTTGGAGCCTATAATATCCCATGACTCACAGCCAAACAGCAATCTTGGAAAAACATTGGTGATCAGAAGATATATCTTCATTTTAGAGAGAAGTCATGCATACTAAGGGCAGACAATAAATCAGAAAGCATTTATTAAACACTAGAAATATGGTAGAATTGTGCTAAGCTTTGGGCATACAAAGAAAATTCAAACAATTCCTTATCTCAAAGATATCTCACATCCCAATGGGGAAACCATTTAGAAACAACTATATACATTTAAGTACGATTGTGCTGGATCCAGCTCCCTGATCTGGGTAGATGGTTGTTATATTGCCAGTGTGGATATTTATGCCTCAGAAATGGGCAAACACTACAAATTAAGGCTTGATTTTTTTGTTTTGTTGATTGTCTGCACATAAGAGAGTAATAAAGAAAAATGTCAATTTTATATTATATTTAAAAGTGTATCTTGTTTAACATTTACCAACAACCCTGATAGAAAATGCAAAGACCTTCCACACCCATGAGTTGGGTGCTGAAAAAATAAATAAAGAGGGAGCCTCAGGATGCTCAGTACAACTCTCTAGCCCAGGAATAGGTGAATCAGGAAATGAAGACAGGGTCCTCTATTTATGCTAAAGATATCAACTTCGTGGCTGTCAGGGTAGCAGATGGGGTTGCCTTTAAGTCTTACATATAAACCCAGGGTGAAAGAAGAGCTATGTGAGCCAGGCTTCTTCCCAGGTGCTGAGCTTTCACAGACTTGCTGTCTGTCAGCCACTCAGAAATTAGCCAAAGGCACTAAGCTCACCTTTCTGTAGGAAGACAAAGGAGAATCTTCCCTGCTCGTGTTGATTCAGTTCTACGGTGATAAGCTGGGAGGCAGAGTTATTTTAGAATAAAGTAATTTAGGCAAAACTAAATTTGGAAGAGAGGAGAAAGAAGAAAAGGTAAAAGAGGAAAAGAATGGAGAGAAAGTGGGGGAGGAGGGAAGAAAGGAGGAAGAGAGAGGAAAGAAAAAAGCATAGGAGGATGAGAGGGAGATGAAGGAAGAAGAAGCAGAGGGAGAAGGGGAGGAGAAAGAGGAAGGGAGGAGGGAGAAGAGGAGAGGAAGGAGGAGAAAAAGGATGGAGAAGAAGTACAGAAAAGGGGAAGAGAAGGGGGAGGAGGAAGATGAAGGGAAAGGAAAGGAAAATTCTTTACCTTTCCATGGGACTTTCTAGATTAGAATCCTTTCACTACTGGCATAATTTTATCCTCAGAGCTAGATTATCAAATCTAATAAGACCATTATTAGTGTGTCATTTTTCCCAAACTTGAAGAAGGAAAAATTAAAGCTCAGAGATGTTAACCAACTTTCTGATTCAAGGTTACAATGCCAGTGATGGACACATGCAGAAATAGAACTCACAGATGCCTTTTTTTCTTACTAGTAGTAAATATTTTATAAACGTCATCTTATTTGATGAGGAAATATGACTAGAAACATAAAGTGACTTATTCAAGGTCAAACAAAGGGATAGGTACAGAGATAGTAGCAAAGCTGAAACTAGAATACATGTTTCTTGCCCCCTGTTCTCCCATCGGTCTAAAACTGTTTCTCTTGGATATGTTTATCTGTATGATAAAATTTAAGGCACAATGGGTATCAGACCTACTGAATGTTTGGGGGAGGGAGTCTCATAATAGCACAATGATATAGGTATAATAATTTTAGATTAGAAAACTGAGACTCAGAGCAGTTAGGTGACTTGTCTAGGGTAATATAGCTAGTACACTTCAAAGGTAGGATTCACACCCAGGTCTTCTTTACTCCAAGTCTAGCACTTTATCCACTACATTACACTGTTGCCTCTTTGCAAAATGAGGGAAGGAAGGAGTGAGAGAAGGAAAAGAAGGGAGGGAAGGAGGAAAGAAGGGAGGGAGGAAGGAAGGAAATAACTGTTTTTTAAGTGCCTACTCTGTGCCAAGGACTGTGCTAAGTGCTTTACAAATATTATTTCTTTTGATAACTGCCCATCAGATAAATATAAGGTAGAACTTCCAAGTTGCTTTCATTTTCATTAACTGAAATGTAGTGTATCAGAAACTTGTTATAACCTACCATCTCATACTAAATACCAAGAAAAACTCTGAATGGATATTTGCCTTGATCATAAAGGGTCACATCCGAAATAAAGTAAAGGAGCAAAGAAGAAATTATATTTAAATTTGATCCAATTTTCTTTGAGAACAAGGATTGTCTTTTCCCTTTCTTTGCATCCTCAGTGCTTAGCACTGTAACCTAGTAGTTACATAGTGCCTAACATAGTAGTCTTTTGATCAATGTTTATTGACTGACTGACTGACGGATTTTAAGATCTATGAATGGGAAAATGTACATTCAAAATTGTTATTACATGTAATTGGGAAATATCTTTTAATAAAAAGATCTGTGGATGGAGAAAAATTTACTATCAAAGAAAGTATAGAAAATCATAAAAAATAAAATAGATTATTTTGATTATATAAAATTAAGAAGGTGTTTTTTTTTGCATAGACAAAAACAAGTAAGGTAAAATTAGAAGAGAAACAGAGAGGGAAAATCACAGCAAATTTCTCTGATAAAAGTCTTACTTCCACATTATATAGCAAACAGATTCAAATTTATAAGAATTAATGTTATTCTCTAATTGATAAATGGTAAAAGAATATTAACAAGGAATTTTAAGAGGGAGAAATCCAGGGTATCAATCAATAGTCAAATGAAAACAATGGTATATATCACAAATAATTAGAAAAGCATGAATTATTTTTGACTACTCAATAGGTTTTGACCCCACTAATCATCTCTTCACCTGATTAGGCTCCTTTCTCTTAGTTTCTATGACACTGCTCTCCTGACTCTCTTCCCTGTCTAACCACTTGTTGAAGCACCTTTGATGGACCAGCATTTATCTCCTATTCCTTAAAAGCGATTAGTCCTTCCACTTAGAAGACTTCATGATTCTAAGATTGGTAGAGTGACTAACAATGTACTGCCTAGCAATGCTGAGGTCCATTTCTATCCATATTAGTGATAAGTATGGTGTTAATAGATAGCATCTTAATGTCCTGTCAAAGGCATTTTCATTTTTAAGTTTGGTTATCCAACTCCCTTTAAGATCTAAAATATTGTATTTATAATTGTTGAATAACACTGATATTTGGAGACAAAAGCTTCTACCTATTACCTCTTCAATTTTATCATGTAGGTCGATATAGCAGTTAAGTGGCTCCGTGGACAGAGCACCAGGCTCTGAGTTAGGAAGGCCTGAGCTCAAATCCGACTTCAGATAATTACTAGCACTGCCATCCTGGGCAAGTCACTTAACCCTTCTTGCCTCAGTTCCTCATCTGTAAAATGAACTGAAAAAGGAAATGGCAAACCACTCCAATATCTTTGCCAAGAAAACCCTGAAAGGGTTCATGAAGAGTCAGACACTACTGAAACAACTTAACAACAATATGTGGACACATTCAAGAGAAGCAGTATAGGTGGTAGGAAGACCAAGGTGCCAAGAAAAAGAATTCTAGTTCCAGCTTTTCCACAGTCTCTGTTCCTACCTTTCTGTTTGACCTGGAATAGATAGCTTTTTGTTTCTAGCCCTGTTTCCTCATGTAAAAAATAACACAATTATACTAGATGATTTCTAATTTCCCTTCTAATTCTGTTGTTTACAATTTTAATTATTTTCTATTACTTCAGTTTGCTAATCTCTCTTATGACAATAATAATAATATTCATAACTACCTCAACAAGGTGTTTGGAACATCAAAGGAAATAATGTATATACTCTAAAGAGCAATGTAAACTATAAAGTACAAATAGTAATGATAACAATACCTATAATTTATGTAGCACCTACTATGTGCCAGGCACTGTGCTAAGCACAATATTAGCTCATTTGATCTCACTCAAAACTCTTTAAAAGCCTGACCTACCTGATCTTACACAAACCCTGAGTCATGAAGCTCAGAAAGAGTCTAGAAATATAGATATGGATTTATGTGCTATATGTTTGTGTGTGTGCACACATATATGCAAACACACATAGATGGATATATATGTATGCATGTATATTATCTGTGGACTTATGGCATGCACATGCCCTTGATAGATCCAGAATGCAGATGGAGTCTTATATCTTTTGGACATAGCCAAAGTCAGAATTAGTTTTGCTTAACTATAACATATTTATTATGATAGTTTTGGTTTTTGTGTTTTTCTCCCACTGTAAAGAAAAATAAATAAATAAATGTTTGTTAACAGAATAGATGTATTTTGTAGAAATAGATATAACAAATAGATGTTTAACTGAAAATTAAATTTTATTTTTTATGTAGACAAAGAAAATGAGAACTGAGAAAAAAACTGAGAAAACATTTTTCTCTTCAACAAAGAGATCACTGGAATGAACTTCTACTTTTTAAAGCTCTTAAAGATCAGGAGAAACACAAAAAGAGGAGGTCCTTTATTTTATGTAAATGTGTGAGTGCACACACATTTATAGTACTATATATGTGATCAGCTATTTAAGCATTTACTTATCCAGACCTAAACAAAGACAACTCCAAAACTGTTTTGCTGCAAATAAAGGAACAGGAGGGCCTCTTCTGATTTTCCTCAGTTTTTACTCACCCCACCCCATCTACTGCCAATAACTTTGCTTTAATTTTGTGTGTACACATATAGCTATATACTTTACTTATACATGTATATGATATTTCTCCTGGTAGAAGGTAAGCTCACTGATGACAGAGGATACTTCATTTGTGTCTTTTTATCCCAAGTTCCTTCCAGAGGGCTAGCATATAAATCACATAGTTGAACTCAGGTCTTCCTAAATCCAAGATCGGTGCTGATAAATTATGACTATCAAGTCATTATTAAATAAATGTACTTAAAAAATGCTTGTGGAATTGAATTTATATGGATTGGATTGTACTGAATTTATTCCTTTCCACTCCTTCTCAAATTCCTACCACTTTTTCTCTCTTTCCTTCATTTTTCTTTTCTTTTCATATTCTTATTGTCACTGTATATATAACACAGTTCTGATTCAACTAATTTTATAGTTTATCTTCACATAGGACTTTTCATTTTTATTTTATAATCACATTTATTGTTTTAAAATCATCATGTTATATTATATCAATATATTATATTTTTGTTCAGCCAGTTTCCAATTATAGAACATATATCTTCCAATTTCTTGCTATTACTATATGTAATAGTATAGAGAACAGCTATCATTATTTTTATACAAATAAGTCATTTTTCTCATTATTATTATTATTATTATCTAATGATATATGACCCTTCTAATAGAATAATTAGATGTGTGATCAATTTTGTGACATTGTATAATGTCATATTGGTCTCCAAAACATTTGTACTAGTCTGTAGTCCCACAATGTATCAAATAGTGTTTCTTTCTCCATAGTCTTGCAAATATTGAATTTTTCTTTAAAATTTTTTTTTATTTTAAACATCTAGTATTTCTAAAGTGTATCAGTGTTCTTTTATTTCTATTTTTCCTAATATTAGAAAATGTGAACATCTTTTCATATTTATTACCAGTTTATATTTCTTCCATCATAGATTGTTCATGTCCTTCATTAGGAATATGAATTACTAGTATAATTACATATGCATCAATACCTTATAAACCAGAGCAATAATAATTACCATTTGTATAATTCTTTAAGAATGACAAAGTAATTTATATACATTATATATATTATTTCATTTGATCATCACAACAGCTCATCACCTGAAAAGTGTATTCTATCATTATGTTCATTTTAGGGATAAAGAAATATAGATTAAAAAAAGTTAGTCTACTTCTGCTCAGAATTTATGACATTATTAATTAACATTGGTTGATTATTTCAGTCATGTCTGATTCTTCATGGCCCTACTTGGGGTTTTCTTGATAAAGATACTGCAATAGTTTCCTCCTCCAGCTCATTTTACAGATAAGGAAACTGAAGCCAAAAATTGGGACTTGCCTAGGATCACACAGTAATTGTCTGAGGCCACATTTAAACTCAGGCCTTTCTGACTCCAAACTGGGCATTCTGTCCTCTCCACTAATTAGCTGCTCCTTTACTAGTGGTTACAAATGTCAAAAATGACACTTGAACTCAGGTCCTCTTGAATCCAATGTCAGCATGTTGTGAGGAGGATTACTTAGTTATTATTTAGGAGACTTAGCAGGAAGGGCTTGAGAATTCCAAATGGAATGGAATCTCTCTCTCTCTCTCTGAGATGGACTCCATGGTGGTTGGGACAAGTTGTACTGACCCTGGGAGACCTCAGAGGAAGTGGAGTCTGTACCCTGATTCCCCGGGATCATGAAGGAAGACTGACATCTACTTGTGGGAGATTTGGGTAGAGACTATTAATTCCAACCTGAGTTGTAGGTTAATTTGGGCTGGGTCAGCTCCCAGAATCTACCCACCTGAAAGAGTGCAGCTAGTGGTCCTGGAGGAGCTGCAACATCGCTGGAGTGTGTCAGGACTCTGCTGTGAGGATTCCCACTTCAGTCCTGCTATTTTCTGGGCCCTGCCTTGCTTAGGTCTCAGTTGAGTGTAGATAAGTCCCTCCCCTGACCCTGTGGTTTGCCCATAGTCTGGAAGTGTAGAAACCCCTATTCCCATCCTTTACCATAGTTCCCTTAATTAAATTTGTTACAAACTCTTGTTATTTGCTTGCTAGTTTCCACGGGCCCTTGTCTAGATGGTGCAGAGTGACAGGCCTAACTGCCACTTGGGTTAACAGACATTTCCTTAGCAGTTAAACCCAACCCAGTCTCCCTAACTTGTTAAGTCCCCATCTTTGTCATTCCTGTCTCCTATACAACCTTCTGGACCCACATTTAATATTTAAGTTAACTCCCCTGGTTTTCCTCATAAGAAGCAAATTATAATTAAATGTGGATATCAAGCCATTACTGAGTACATGTAGTATAATTTTCCCAATATACTTCTTTTCTAATTTTACAAATATTGCTTTCTTTTGGACAAAATCCTTTTTTCTTTATGTTATCAAAATTATTGATTTTGTCTATAATTATATATTCTATTTATTTAATAAAATTTCCCTTTTATGCACAGTTGAGACATATATTATTGCTTTTTTGTTGCATTTTAATTATTTTTATGCTTAGATTATTGATTTACTTACTTTTTATGGCTTATGATATGTTGTGGATCCAAATCCATTTCTTTTTTGCCATGAAGCTATCTAGTTTTCCAAGCAATTTTGTAGGATAATTATTCCATTTCCCAGTGGTTTTTAAAATATGGGCTTATTAGAAACATCTTTTCTATATATTCCCTTCTCTTGTATTGATCAATTTCTCCATTCTTTTTCAAGTTCCCTATGGTTTTCATAATTATTGTTTTATAGTATATTTTGGGACCCAGTAGAATTGGCCTCTCTTTGCTGGCTTTATTTTTTACTTAGCTCCTTTTATTATTTTTATCATAATTTTCAAGATAGATTTTCCCCACAATTTTAATTCTTTGAAATTACCTATTAGTATAGCATTACATTTTAAGATATATTGGGAAAGCTAGATATCTTTACTATTTTTATTTGGCCTAACCAGAAGAAAGAAACATACCTCTATTTTTCCTATTCTTTCTTCCTTTCTATTAAAATCATCTTGAAGTTAGCTTTGGATATGTCTTGATGAGTTAATGCCAAATATTGTATATATATTTTATATTATTATGAAATATATCAGTATCCCCTTTTGTTTTTTGGATCCTTTGTGATAATATATAGAAAACCAGATGATTTTAATGGGTATTTTGTGAAACCACTTCTAATATTCTCTGTACCTGGACTTGTGACTGGAATGAATAAATGATTTCATTTATATACCTATTAATTATTTGTTTATTTACTACTGGAGTCATGAACTTTCCCTCTCTTAATCTAAGTGCCTTCCCTCTGAGATTATCTTCGATTTATTATATATATGTACATATATATGTCTTATTTGTAAATAGTTTTTGTGTAATAATAAGAATTGGCATTTATATAACACCTACTATTTTCTAGGCATTGTATTAAGTCTCGTAGGAATATTATTTCATTTTATACTCATTTAATCTACCTAGGAGGTAAATATTATAGTTATATCCATTTTTAGTATTAATATTTATTGAGTTTTGCAAGAGTACATGTACTATGAATTTGTGAAAGAATGTACAAAAATTTTTCAAAAGCACAAGTTCTGTCTTCAAATAACTTTTAAGGTAAGACAACTCTGGAAACAGACATATACCACCAAAAAAAAAAAAAGTTAAATACAGATGCTTTCCAAAATCTAAGCATGAGTGATAGTTTGGTATAGTAGAAACAGCACTGGACTAGGATGCCAAACAACTTGGTTCTCTCACTGTATGACCTGGGCAAGTCAGTTCACACTTTTCTAAGTCTCAATTTTCCCATGTATAACATGAAGACATTGAGTTTGATGATTGTTATTCAGTTCCGGGTTATGTGATTCTCAAAAATCAGCAGAAATCTCAAATGTTATTTCACAACAGCCACTATATGCTTTTTCTTCTCTGGCACAAATGGTATAGACCCAGGTTTGCTGTGTTTGATATGATTCATTTCCTTCCGCTGACAGGCTTCTTTCATGATGCGTTGCTCCTTAATTTGGCCATAGAAGGTCTCAGGTAAATGACGATGCTGAGATACGTGACTGATCTGAGGATGGTATTTAAACTTCTCCTTCAATTTCAGGTTATAATTAAAGGCTGTTTTTTCTCTTGATGTAAGTACACCCAATTTTTCAGAAGCACTGGCTTTCCAGAGTTGAATATTCATTTCATCTGATCCACACAAAATGTATTTGTTGTCAGATGTCCATTTCACAGAGATAACATGCTGCATCCTCTTTGTGTGATATACTTCTCTGCTATGAATTTGGTCTACAGGGAAGATTCAAGTAGATTTGTCAAAACTGGCAGATACAAATTCTTTCCCTGTAGGTAAGTAATCCACATCAAGGACTGTAGATACATGATCCATATGTACTTTCACAGGTTCATCAAGGGAATGCATATCAAATGTATATAAGTTATAATCATCACTTGCTACAGTGAAAACAAAAGCTTCCACTGGGTTCCAACAAAGTGTATTTGTCCTCATATCCAAGATGACCTTCTTTAAAGGGGTGGCTTGATTCATATCATATAGCACTATATTTCTGTCAGAAGCACAATTTCCCAAGATATTAGTCTCAACTGGGTTAAATTTAACACTGCTTATGCTGTTAAAACCCCAAGTCAATGAACAAATAGGACTTGTTCTTTGTTCATCCTAGATGTCCACCTCTTGTCCACATGTTGCAAAAACATCTTTTTCCCAGTGGTGATCAATTCCGGTAAACACTGTCTTTCCTAATATTGTATGTAAAGGCTCCTCCTCTTCTCCATATTCTGGCCCATTCATTTTCTGCTGCTTCATAGTCTTGTCATCACCAACCGTAAAGAAAGAAGTTCCACAGTGGTAGGTACACATTCCTTGTACAAAACGTTCATGGGCTTGCAATGTATGAATGTATTCTCGTTTAGTCAAGTTCCAAATTCTAACCTGTCCATCACAGGCTCCAGAAAGTACAGTAGACAAATTCTTTGGATGTTTTGCCATGCAATTTACTCCATCTCTACGGCCATCAAGGGAAGCTAGAAATGGTTTTGCAAATACTCATTCCTGTTTGACTGCATTTAGAGCCCTTGTATATTCCTGTGGAACTTCAAAATGATGCAATGCAGGATCATAGTTTCCTGGAACTCTTTGAAGGTCCAGCTTGGTTTCTTGGACATAATGGTCTGGGTTCTGGCTCAACATTTTCACTTTCATACTGCCAGCCAAGTGTGAAGAAATTAATGGAAACAGTGGCAAAAATTACTTGTCCAAGATGACACAGGTAATAAGGACCTAAGGTTAGACTGGGTTTTTTATTGTTGTTTTTGTCTTTTCTTTTTTTTCTTTTCAAAAAAATTTTTTCTAAGGTTAAATGATTCTTATTGTCTCCTTCCCCTCTTCCCTCCCTCTCCCATAGTTGACAAGAGATTTTGCTGGATTAAACATGTATTATCTCTCAAATCTTATTTCCATATATTCATTTTTGTAATATAGTAATCTCTTAAAACCAAAATCCCAAATCATATACCCATATAAACAAGTGATAAGTCATATGTTTTCTTCTGGATTTCTACTCCCACAGTTCTATCTCCAGATGTGGATAGCATTCTTTCTCCTAAGTCCCTCAACATTGTCCCAGATCATTGCATTGCTTTTAGTAGCAAACTGTTGTTTTTAAAAATAAATGAAACTGATATTAAAAGAAGTAATATTTTAATTATGGCCATGTTGGTAGAATAAAATCGACCACATGCCTGCTAAAATCTATTTCAAATTGCTCGCCATTAGTCATTCCCTTCTCCCCCTAGACCATGAGCCTGGCTCCTTCCTTACCAAAAGGCAGGTAACCCAAAGAAAGCCCCCCTCCAATGATCTCAGGAGTCTAATATCATTCCCATACATAATCACACTTCCTGTCTACCTCCATTGCAAGAGGAATCATGGGAAATGTAGTTTCCAAGCCCCCTAAATGTCCACAGGAAGTTTGTCATATATCTAAATATTTAAAACTCAAATGAGCCCCAAATACCTCTCAATAGAACCCCAAAAATTCCAAATAACACAAAAGTCAATCATATTTCATTGTCCCACAATGTTTCAGTGACTGTGTATAATTTTCTCCTAGATCTGCTGATTTCACTCTGCATCAATTCATGTAAGTCTTTCCAGTTGTTATAGAAATCAAACAACTCATCATTCCTTATAGCACAAAAGTATTCCATCATCATCACATAGCATAATTTTTTCAGTCATTCCTCAAATAAGTGACATCCCCTTATTTTCCAATTTTTTGCCATCACAAAAAGCACAGTTATATTTTTGTACAAACAGAACCTTTCCCATTTGTTTTACCTCTTTGGGATACAAACCTAGTAGTGGTATTGCTGGATCAAAGGACTTGCATTCTTTTAAAGCCCTTTGAGCATAATTCTAAATTACCTTCTAAAATGGTTGGATCAGTTCAGAACTCCACCAGCAATACATTAGTGTCCCAATTTTGCCACATCCCCTCCAACACTTATTGTTTTCCTTTACTATCATATTGACCACTCTACTAGATGTGAGGTGGTACCTCAGAATTGTTTTGATTGCATTTCTCTAATCAGAAGGGATTTAGAGCATTTTTATGTTATTATTTATAGTTTTGATTTCCTCAACTGAAAATTGCCTATTGATATCCCTTGACCAATTATCAATTGGGGAATGATTTTATTTCTTATAAATTTGACTTAGTTCTTTGTATATTTGAGAAATTAGACCTTTGTCAGAGAATTTTCTTATAAATTTTTTCTGTAGTTACGTGCTTCCCTTCTAATTTTGGTTCCATTGGTTTTGTTTGTACAAAACCTTTTTAATTTAATATAATCAAAGTTATTAATTTTATTTCTTGTAATGTTCTCTCCTGCTTAGTCTTAAATATTTTCCTTCCCCATAGATCTGACAAGCATATTATTTGATGTTCACCTAAATTACTTATATCATTCTTTCTGTTTAAATCAGATACCCATTTTGAACTTATCTTGATATAGGCTGTGAGATATTGATCTAAAACTAATTTTTACCATACTGTTTTCCAATTTTCCCAGCAGTTTTTATCAATTAGTGGGTTCTTGTCCCAAAAGCTGAGGTCTTTGGGTTTATCAAACAAAAGATTGCTGAGATTATTTATCCCTAGTCTAATCCATTGATCCCCCCCAACCCTTCTATCTCTTACCCAGTACCAGATTGTTTTGATGATTACTTCTTTATAATATGGTTTAAGAACTGATAAAGCTAGGCCACAATCCTTCACATTTTTTTCATTAGTTCCCTTGATTTTCTTGATCTTTTGTACTTAACAGATGAATTTTATTATTTTTTAATTCTCTAAAATAGTTTTTTTGGTAGTTTGATAGGTGTGGCACTGAATAAATAAATTAATTTAGATAGGATTGTCATTTTTATTATATTAGCTTGTTCTACCCATGAGCAATTAATGTTTTTTCCAATTGTTTAGATCTAATCTTATTTGTTTGGAAAGTATTTTGTGATTGTGTCATATAATTCCTTTGTTGTTTTTTTCATTTTTTTATTTTATTTTTATATTTTATTTTATAGTGTCTAGATTGATTTTAAAATGTTTTTCTTTCTAACTCTTGCTGCTGAGTTTCATTGGAAATGTATAGAAATGCTGATTATTTATGTGGGTTTATTTTGTATCCTGCACTTTGCTAAAGTTATTGACTATTTCCACTAGCTTTTATTTGATTTTCTAGGATTCTCTAAGTATAGTATCATATCATCTGCAAAGAGGAATAATTTAGTTTCCTCATTGCCTACTTTAATTCCTTCAATTTCTTTTTCTTTTCTAATTGTTACAGCTACAATTTCTAATACAATATTAAATAGTAGTGCTGATAATGGACATCCTTGCTTCACTCAATCTTATTGGGAAGGCTTCTAACTTATCCCCATAGTATATGATATTTACTAATGGTTTTTAATAAATACCATTTATTATTTTAAGGAAAGGCCCCTTTATTCCTATACTTCCTAGTGTTTTTTAATATTAATTTTTTAGTAAAGTTAACATGGTTACATGATTCATGCTCTTACTTTCCCCTTCACCTCCCGAACTCCCTCCACCCCATAGCCTCTGCGCATTTCCACTGGTTTTAACATGTGTCATTGATCAAGAACCATTTCCAAATTGTTGATAGTTGCATTGGTGTGGTAGTTTCGAGTCTACATCCCCAATCATGTCCACCTCAACCCATGTGTTCAAGCAGTTGCCCCTCTTCTGTGTTTCCACTCCTGCAGTTCTTTCTCTGAATGTAGGTAGGGTTCTTTTCCATAAATCCCTCAGAATTGTCCTGGGTCATTGCATTACTGCCAGTACAGAAGTCCACCACATTCTATTTTACCACAGTGTATCGGTCTCTGTGTACAATGTTCTTCTGGCTCTGCTCCTTTCACTCTGCATCAATTCCTGGAGGTCTTTCCAGTTCACATGGAATTCCTCTAGTTTATTATTCCTTTGAGCACAATAGTATTCCATCACCAGCATATACCACAATTTGTTCACCCATTCCCCAATTGAAGGGCATGCCCTCATTTTCCAGTTTTTTGCCACCACAAAAAGTGCGGCTATAAATATTTTCGTACAAGTCTGTTTATCTATGATCTCTTTGGGGTACAAGCCCAGCAATGCTATAGCTGGATCAAAGGGCAGGCAATCTTTTATAGCCCTTTGAGCGTAGTTCCAAATTGCCATCCAGAATGGTTGGATCAGTTCACAATTCCACCAGCAATGCATTAATGTCCCAATTTGGCCACATCCCCTCCAGCATTCATTACTCTCCCCTTCTTTCATTTTAGCCAATCTGGTAGGTTTGAGGTGGTACCTCAGAGTTGTTTTGATTTGCATTTCTCTAATTATTAGAGATTTAAAACACTTTCTCATGTGCTTATTGATACTCTTGATTTCTTTATCTGAAAATTGCCTATTCATGTCCCTTGCCCATTTATCAATTGGGGAATGACTTTTGATAGGAATGTTTTTTTGTTGTTGTCAAAGGCTTTTTTCTTTTTCTATTGTGATAATTGTGTGATTTCTGTTACTTTGATTATTGATATGGTCAATTATGTGGTTTTCCTAATATTAAACCAACCTTGCATTCCTGATATAAATCCCACCTAGTCATAGTGAATAATCCTTGTGATAATTTGCTACTATCTCTTTGCTAGCCTTGGGCTCAGGTTCAGAATCTGGCACAAGAGATGTGGGGTGGGGGGTGGGGCTTACTCTTGACTTGCTCCTCACTCCTTGCTGTAGCTTGCTGCTGTCTGTGCTCCCCTCTCACTCCAGTACCCCAGATATTCTTTGCCTAGCTTCTAGGTTTTTCTCTTCTTGAAAATTGCTTCGCTCTGTCTCCTTGTTGGTTCTCTCATTCCTGCATTCATTTTGTGGCCTTATTTTATGATTGGTTGGATCAGATTCTCATGATGGTTTTGAGTTTCCTTGTTTCTACTCAACCACTTTGACTCTGGAACCAGAAGTCTGTGTTGTCTTTTCCGATAGACTACAAGCTCTTTGTGGGCAGGAACTGTTTCATTTCTGTCTTGGTGTTTTATTTTACCTGACCAGGTCTGGCACTCTATCGACAGTTTCATCTTGTCTCTCCCACTGGACTGTGAGTTCTTTGAGAACAGGTCCTTTCTTTGGCCTTTCTTTGTATCCCTATTACTTAGCATGGTGCCTGTTACATAGCTGGAACTTAATAAAGGCTAATTGAACAACAAAATATCCTTCACATTGAACTGAACCACTAACTGTTCTCTTGCTTTTTTCCTGTACTCACTCTCTAGTAACCTTGCAATTACATAAGTCATCTTTCCTCTTTAACATAAGGAGCCCCTAAAAACACAGTGGTTACAATGGTGGATTTGGAATCAGAAAAGATCTCCATTGAAAGATCTAAAAATTATGATTAGTGCAAAAGCAATAACCAATTGTCAGAGGACTGAGGATGACAAATGTTGCCCACCTCCCAACAGAGAGGTAGCAAATGCTAGGGTGCAGAATGAGACAAACATTTTTGATCTTGGTCCATATGTGAATTTCTTTTACTTGACTGCATGTTATTGTTATAAGGACTTTATGGTGGTTGTTTTTGTTTTCTCTTTGAATGAGGAAGAAGAGAAAGTAAACCAAATCTTGTTGATTATAAATAATAATAATAATAATAATAAAATTTAACAACAGTATCTGGCTTCAGACACTTACTAGTGTTATGAGGGTAATTTGAGGAAGGTGTTTGGGATAAGGGAATTGAAAGGAGGATGTTGGAGACTTGGTAAGTGGATAAATTAGGCTTCAGGTAGGCTGGGATTAAAGGAGATTCAAGGTATAATAGGACTGAAGTCAGGAGTATAACACAGAAGGGAAACAGAGATCTTCTTGGGAGAAAGAAGTTAAACTAAACAGACTAACACAGCAGGCTTACAGACTGGGACTTAGACTCAAACACAAGCTGAGGGAAATAGAGTAGAGTGAAATTAACAAACAGGCTTTAGTTAATTTCACAGGAAGGGACCTATTTTGAAGTAACACCTTCCTTCAAGATGGATGCCCCAGCTACCCTCTGAGCCCAGAGTATGTTGTCTCTTTCCCTCTTCTTCCCTCTTGATAACTAACAGACAAAATCACACTAAATAGGACTATTGAAACACAAAGGGTTTATTTGTTTGAAGGATGTTGGTTAGGAAGGTGGATTAAAGGAAAGCCCTATCAGTTATCTCAGGAACCTCAGGTGGGGGAAGGGAAGTGAAGATGAATCTGAGTAAGGACCTGCCTTAAACTCAGTCTTACAAAATGCTATCTAAAGAGAATAAATGATGATTTGATTAAATATAAATAATGCTGTCAATTAGATAACTCTTCACCGATTTAACTCCTCTCTAATTTCTCTCCTTATAAACTCCACAGCCACTAAGGTAAGGGAGGGAAGGCAGGGTGGTATTAGGAAAGGAAGATATACAGGGTCTATCTAAAATAATAATTTCTTAAGTAAATATATCAATGCTAGGCTAAATTTCAATATTGAAGCTAGATAATCTAAGAGCTCGATCATTGACTTCCTCCCTCCACGGAAGATCCAGTCAACTGCCTCTCTCCTCAAGATTCTAAGAGCCCAACTGCTCTTGGAACTCAGCCAAAGCTAGAAAAAACTATAACCCCCCAATTCTGTGTACTACACTAGTCATTTGACCTTAAGCAAGTTACTTACCACCTCTCAGCCTCAGGTTATTTGTCTTTAATATGAGGATAAAAATAAAACCTGCCCCACAGGATTCTTATGAGGATCCAAAGAGATGAAAATGTAAAGCATTTTGATAACCTTAATTTGCTAGCATGTTTGGCAGTTAAAATATTGTTCTTCCTTCAGGTCCCAATCTAAAAGTGATGTACAATGCAGCTGGAGAGATAGCCGCATAGTTGAGAGGAGAAGATAGAGGATCCTCCAGTCCCTCTTTGGAACCACAATCCCCTCTCCTACAGCAGATGACCACATGTCCTACCTCACTTTGAAAATCAAAGCCAGTTGTCTTTGGCTCCCTCGTTTCCCTTATTACACACTTCAAGATCCTTTTATGCTTCCATTTTACTTAACTCTAAATGCTGAATGGAGGGATCTATATTTTACCCTAGAAGTAATGGGAAACAATACAAATTTCTTGATCAGGGGAATGATATGGTCAGAATTTTGCTTTAGAACCATCCATTTGGCATCTGTCTGAAGAGTGATAGAATGGGAGGTATAGTTAAGCAGGTAGGGGAAATACTGGAGAGTGAGGTGACCTTTCCTAGGGTCCCTAAAATCACTACATTTATTCTGCCTTTGAATAAGGCCATCCTGAATGTTGGAACAAGATCCTTTAAACATTGTTAGCAACCTAATCGCTCATTCCAATTA
This sequence comes from Gracilinanus agilis, assembly GCF_016433145.1. Lineage (NCBI taxonomy): Eukaryota > Metazoa > Chordata > Mammalia > Didelphimorphia > Didelphidae > Gracilinanus > Gracilinanus agilis. The sequence continues at coordinate 113,316,397 of NC_058132.1, read as the reverse complement.
GTGAAGAGTTTATTGGCCTCTATATCATTCTCAACATTTAATTAAGTTTAAATCGAACTTCTGTGAGGTAGCTTTCTAAAGCTATGTTCACACACACACACACACACACACACACACACACACACACACACTCAATACTTTAAACCTAGCTGATGGTTAACTTAGTTTCTTAGTTTAAGCAATTTCTGGACTACCTTCTGAGAACCAGTGGAGAATCAACATCATGTGCTTTGGTGGAATGAGCAGTATTTAAATATGGTATAAAAGTTGATAATGGCACAGTGGAAAATGTTCTGGCCCTAGAGCCAGAAAGTCTCATCTTCCTGAGTTCAAATCTGGTCTCAGATACTTTCTTGGCTGTGTGACCCTAAACAAGTCATTTATCACTTTTCACCTCAGTTTCTTCACATATAAAATGAGCTAGAGAAGGAAATGGCAAACCATTCTAGTGTCCTTGCCAAAAACAAAACAAAACAAAACAAAACAAAAACAAATGGGGTCATGAAAAGTCAGACCTAACTGAAAAAATGACTGAAAACCACAACAAGAAGTTGAAAGAGAATTGTAGAATGTTATGGGTTTGAAGATCCCCTAGGTCAAACTCCTTATTCTTCAAAAAGACTTTAATTCTTTTGCCTTCCTTTCACCAATGACTCTGTCTTTGCCAGTGGAAATCTTATTTACCCTGTAACTCAAACATCCCTCCCCTATAAAGTCCTCCCACATCCTCCAGCTTGGAGTATTTTCTCACTCATTTTGGCAGCAGCATGGAAATTGAACTGGAAACAAGAAATCAAGTTAGGAAGTTAATGTACTTTGGGGCCACTAAGAGCTATTGTATTAGCTCTTCCACATGATAGCTCTTCAAAGATTTGAAGAATTCTTCTCCACCTCTTATACCTTCCATAAATCAGTTTTCTTATAGCATATTCTTTAGACTTTTCACAATTGTGGAAAGCAATAAAATATTGAGATTCTGCTACTTAATGCATATATTCCAAGGAAATAACTGATAAGAAAAGTCCCATATACCCCAACATATTTATAGTAGTACTTTTTGTGATGGTAAAGAACTAGAAACATAGTAGATACCCAGCAGCTATGGAATGGGTAAACACATTGCATACATGAATGTAATAGTGGTATAAGAAATGATTAATATGAAGAATACAGAGAAGCATGAAAAGATCTATGTGAATGAACTGGTTCAGAATGAAGTAAGCAGAACCAATAAAACAATCTACAATGAGTAGAGCAAGAAAAAGAAGCAAAAAAAATCAAAATTGGATTTTGCAAAATTATGAAGAACAAACATAATCCCAAAGAAAAGATATAAGAAGACACCTCCACCCCACAACTTTGTAAAATTGGGAGATATACAAAAGTGGAATATTGTATATATTTTCATACTTTCAGAATGTATTGACAAATTTTGTTGTTTTGTTTTTTCTTTTTACTTTTTTCTTTACAAAATTCCTTTGTTATATGAGATAGCTTTCTGAGAAGGGGAAGAGAGGGAGTTACCAAACTGTGCATACTTTTTAACCCAGTTCTATCACTAACAGGACTATAACACCAAATGAAATCAAAGTAGGAAAATTTTTTTAATGAACAATAATATTTATAGCAGCTCTTTTTGTGGTAGCCAAAAGCTAGAAACTAAAGGATTTCCCTCCTATTTGGGGAATGTTTAAACAAATTGTGGCATATAAAGATAAATGAATTTTATTGTACCATAAGAAATGATGAAATGAATAACTTCAGAGAAAATTGGGAAAAACTTTCATGTGCTAATGAAGAGCAAAATGAACAAATTAGAAATATAATTTATGGGATTATAGAAAAAAGGACAGAAAAAAGCATTTATTAAGCACTCAAGATATGACAGACCATGTGCTAATGGTTCTATAATTATTATCTCATCTGATCCTCACAACAACCATGGGTAGGAGGTTCTATTATTTTTCTCACTTTACAGATGAGGAAACTGAGGCAAACAGAGTTGCTTACCCAGAGTCACATAGACAGTAAGTGTTTGATGTCACATTTGAACTCAGGTCCTACTAATCAGATCCAGTATTCTATATACTGCACTACCTAACTGCCTCTGACAACTTAGGAATAATTTAGAACTCTAATCAGTACAGTGATAAAACATGAATCCATCAAAATAAAGGTAAAGAATAACACTTATTGCCTGATAGAGAAATAATTAAATTTAGAGATTAAAATGTACATTTATTCATTTCTTTACTAATTTATTAATTTAATTTTTAAAATGTATTTAAAATTCAGAGAGAAAGATTTTGGTCAATGTGGGAATTTGCTTTACCACACACACACACACACACACACACACACACACACACACACACACACAAATATTTAAGGGTTTCATTTTTAAACAAACAAATAAATAAAACGAATTCTTGAAGTTCTTTAATTTGACAATAAAGAGATCTACCTGGTTTTCAATTTGATTAAAATATATTTATTTGTTATATAGAAAGGTTATATGGAGAGGGGGAAATGGAGAGCTACTAGGAAAAATTCTGGTGACATAAGAAAACAAAATATAACAATAAAATCTAGCTTTGAAAATTTTTTAATTATCACAATCAATTGTATAATCTTACTAAATAATTCCAACTCCTATCTAGGGGCCTATTTCCATTGTTTTCCATTCTTGACTTTCTAAGCCTTAGCACACTGAAATGTTATTAAATTTCTTGGGACCTCTCAATTTCTCCATTTACAAATTAGGGATGAAAAACGTGTCTGTCTTACTCATCTCTCAGGGATATTCTGCATACAAATGAGTCAATATAGTTAGAACACTTTCCAATCTTGAATCAAAATGCTGCTTGGTGAGTAGAAGTCTCAGACTTCTTCTTAATGTGTTTTTCATAGAAACATTCTCAAATCAATTAATCATCTCTTCCCTTCTGACTTTCTGCATTAAATACCAACCATTCTATAGCACAGGTGTAAAAGTATACTTGCATTATTTATTAGTTGTATAAAAGAGTTGAGATTCATGTCTTTTGAATCATATGCTTCTTGGGATCTAAATTTAGAGATTAGTCCAGCCTCCATATTTGAATGAATTTATTTAGAATTATTTTAATAGAGATTAATCTGTTGTTAGTTATTGATTTTATTATCATTAGTAAGTATTAATCAAAATAAGTATTTAATTAGATATTAATAATTTGCATCATTTAGATATTATGTAGTCCAATCTCCTCATTTGGCAGAAGAAAAACATGATGTTCGGACAGGTGAGATGACTTAGTCTCAGGACCAACTCTCAGAGATGAAAGAAATGTAAGAAAGTATCTAGTCCAAACTGTACTTGAAAAGAAATGAATCCCTTGTACAATATTCCTCACAAGCAGAATTCCTGCTCCAAAAGTTACAGCAACAAGAAGGAAGGCACTCATTACATCCTGAGGGAGTTCCTTCTATGTTTATATAGCTCTGATTGTTAAGAAGAATCTCATTTATTTGTTTTTCTGACTAGAACTGAAATCTTCCTCTCTACTACTTCCATCCATTCATTCTCTTAATTCTGTCCTCTGGGATCAAATGGAAGTCAAATGCTCATGACAGTTCAAGAGCTTAAAGAGAGGACTATCACATTCCCACCTAAGACTTTTCTAATTAATTAGATATTAACAATTGAGATCATTTAGATATTATCTAGTCCACTCCTCACTTGGCAGATGAAAAACATGATGTCTGTTCAACTAACTGGTCCTTGTCTTCTATATTTTCTGATTTCCTATAGACACTATGGCTGTCTTAAAGATGTCTAAGAAAAGAGTTTAATTTTTGAATAATAAATCAGTAAACATTTATTAAGTACCTACTATATGCCACGCACTGTCATAAGTACTTGTTTTGGCTCCCTTGTAATATAGTTGATTCATTTTTTGCTTGCAATATACTAAAAACACCATATATTTTATAAGTGAACTGAAATCTGGCCACTACTCTCCCAGGTTGTGCTCATGAAGTTGATTTGAATCCATGTATAACTTTCTTTGTTTTTAATATCATTTATTTATTTTCAAATATTCATTTTTTAAGTTCTAAAGTCTATCCCTTTAGCCTTTTCCCCACATATTGAGGAGGCAAATAATGTGATACCCACTACCATATGTAACTTTCAACTTATTCCTATTAATTTGGTCAAATCAACCAATTATTCTGATCTATCAAGTTCATTTTGGATACTAACATTGTCACCCACAGTGCTAGCTAGCTTTCCCTCTCAGATTTTGGTCATCCACAATTACAATAATACCATTTTTATGGGTCTCTTGACTCCCAAACCAGTCATGTTGCCATTATATCATGAATGACATAAACTAATTCAGGTGCCCTTCCTGCCTTCACTCAGATTTGGCAACAGAAGTTAATGTCTTCACTTGGCAGGCATAGGACTACCCAGCTACTGCATATACTTAAAAGAAAGTTATTTTCCCATCACTGCAATATTTCATTTGACCTTCCAGACATTGAAAAGTTGCAGAAAAATCGCTCAAATGCTCAGTGAGGGCCATAAATTAGAGAGGCAACTTTTTATCGCTGTTCTTAACTTCTATTCAAAAGTTGCCATCACAAGGTGCATCATCTTTTAGTGTTTAGATGGATGAGGCATCAGACTGTCTCCTTCCTGTGCATCTTAGGCTCTTTGAAATGTCTTGTGAATGCAATTATTAAAATAACTTATATTGATACGGCATTTTACAATTTCAAAGCACTGCTGTATCCATTGCATCAGCAAAACTTCCCAATAACACTGTAATGGAAGAAGTACAGGTTACAGTAGGTTCATCTTTTTACATAAGGCAACTAAGGCACAGAATGAGTTGCCCACATTCATCTAATGCCAGAGCAAGACTTGAACCCAATACTTTTTATTCCAACTTCAATGCTATTTCACTATACCAGTGGTCACTGGAAGTTACATGCTTATGCACACCCCCACATATGTGTGTTTAGATAAACTATTTATCATAAATTTTTATTTGTATTTAAAGCACAATACTACCCTTTGAAGATGAAGTCTTTGAGAATAAATATGCATGCCCTCCTACTCCCCATCCTGTAATGCCATTGTTGGAAACCAAATAATAACCTAAATGACCAGGAGACTGAAATATTGTCACAATCCTTATTTTAATTCATTCATCCTGCAAGTATTATACAATGCCTTCTTTGTGCCTACTACTGGTTGTATCTCTACATCAAACAAAAGGGACAGAATAGAGTGGGGTTGTAAAGAACTGGCTTCAGAATAAAGATAACAGGTTCAAGAAGAATTGTGGAAGGAATGGAAGGAGGAGTATTTCTTCGGTGAGCATTCCCTATGAAAGTGAAATGAGAGGAGACAGAGACAGAGAGAAAGACAGAGAGGCAGAGAGAAAAGAGGCAGACAGATAGACAGAGACAGAAAGACAGAGACACAGAGAGAGAGAGAGGGAGAGAGCTGGAAATATACATACATAAAAGTGTATATATATATATATATATATATATATATAGCTTTTGTTGTTATTTTTGTTCAGTTGTGTCTGACATCGTGACCCTATATACAGTTTTGTTGGCAAAGCTACTGAAGTGTTTTGCGATTTCCTTCTCCAGTTCATTTGGCAGATGAGGAAAATGAGACAAATAGAGTTAAGGGAATTGACTTGTCCAGGGTCATACAGCTACTAAGTGTCTGAGGATAGATTTGAACTCAAAAAGATTAGTCTTCCAATTCCAAGTCTATCGTTATATACACTTACTTGTGTGTATGTGTGTGTGTGTGTGTGTGTGTGTATTTATAACAAGTCATAGTCTCTCCGAATCCATTTGGTTATCTATAGAGTGGCTAGGCATGTCTGTTAGCAGCCAAGGCACTAGGTGAGGGCACTAGGGAGTGAATGCAGGTATATTAGTTTGATCTCCTCAGATCAAAAAAGGGGCTTATAACTTGAAGAGAATAGCACCATTTCATCAGTGCAGAGAAGTCAGGCATGCACTTCTCCACAACCTGGGGAGCCATCCTTCATCCCTACCTCACAGGTTCACATCCCAACCATTTCCTAATTTCCTCCCCCCCTTCTTTGGCACACAACAGCTTAAGAATCTAATCACAGGGTCAGGGCTGTGCTCCTTTACCACCTCCTGGCACTGCTCCTTTTAATCAGACTTTGCTTTTGCCCAAGAACCTTAGAATTCAAACCTTTAAATAGTTTTCTCAGGTTTTCTATGGAAACCGTTTTGAATAACCAGTTAATAGTATCTCCCTGGGTTTTGGAGGCTCTAATAAAGGTAATATAAAAAACACATTTCAGGTCCTCAATGGAAATGTGAAAGCAAAGGAAATCAGTTAAAATGGCTTTCCTTTGAACTACTGCAAATTTAGGGATTCTTTCCATTATCACAATGATAACATACTGCCCTCCCAGAGCATGATGGAAGAATCTAAGCGTGTCTGAATGGGAAGGAAAGAGATGAGCGATTAGACATGAAGAAATGTATATTTTGTAGCAGAAGTATTAGATGATAAAGTCTTAGGCTTGAGTCCTAGCTTAGTCATCTCCCAGGTAACTGAGCAGAGACAAGTCACTGAGCTAGTCTAGACCTAGTTTCTTCCTCCTTAAAATGAATGAGTTAGTCCTAGATGGTCTTTAAGGTCCTGTATAAGGCTGACAATCTCTAAAGGCTCATTGGACCTGGAAGAGATGACCTGGGTTCAAACAAATTATAATTAGAGTGGAAAGAATGAGGCTTCATGGCAGGGTTCTATTGCTAGTTAACATGGTGGTTTGTGCTTCTTCCCAGAGGTTATCCTCCATCTTATAATCCCTAAACTTCCCAGTCCTACCTAGGCCAACCCTAGGCCATGAAATGCACCTAACCTGGTTTCCTCACTTAGTTCCACTCTCCAATCCCTGATATTCCCATCACCGTGGTACTCCTTTAATAACACCTGTCTGCCTTACTCCATTGCTAGGACTCCACCCCTTCACTATCTCCTCCCTTTGTTTCCTTTCCAGTATTGGGAATTTCACTGTTTCTCAGCCAATTCTTCAGAAATTCAGTCTAGATTCTCTGAGGTAGGTCCCTTCTCTCTCTTGAAAAGAATGCTATCTACCTAAGACAGTCATTCTCCTCCCTTCCTCCAGGCACCAGAAGAGTTAGTCCTAATTCTGGGTTCAAATTTTGTCTCTGTCTCTGGCCCTGACTGTGTGTGACTATAAGCAGATCTATGAACCTCAGCTGCTCCACCATTAAATTAGGAATAATAATATTGGCATCTTTTAGATAACAGGGAAGAATTTCATGAATTGCCTCATATGTTGTCTAAAAGGGAATCGTTATTGTTTCTGCCTCCTAACTCTGTGCATCCTATTCCTCTCACTCAATTAGGCTTCCTAAAAGCTAGAGCTATTCAAGAGAGGTATGAGCTGCCATAGGAAGTACCGAGCTCACCCTCAGCAGAGGTTTATAAGGAAGAGGGGAGTGACAGCTTATCAGTTACTGTGGAGAGGATTCCCACTCAGAAATAGATTAGCCTGGATGAAGCCACTGAGGTCCCTTACAGAGTTGAGATTCCGCTTCTGTCCATTCACTTGGGTGTACTGGCATGAGAAGCCATCAGAATGGGAGGAAGTCTATGGGTTCCTTGAGTTGTGTCCTCTCATAAGGGACACAAGTGAGGCCTTAGACCTAAAAAACTTCGTACCTAGGTCATACACTGTTTCAGCATCACAGATCCTACATCCTAACTGACCCCAGAAAGGGATCTAACTGACAGCTTCAACGTGCACCTTCTTCACAGAGAGAAACCCAGACAAGTAGACTCCTAAAAAAAGCCCCATTCCCAACCCCTCAAGCCACCTTCCCCCATCATACACAGACACACAATCCTCCACCCCTCAGAAAAGACTTGAACTGGGTTGATTTAGCTACCAAATAAGTCAAAGAAAAGATTTCCAGGAAGGCCAGCTCCAACATGAGGCTGTTTACAACATATGTGGCAGTCCTGGCACCACTCTCTCAGGATCAGACCTCTTACATTTCCCCACACCCCTAAAATCCAACCTCTCAATTTTACAGTTGAGGGCACTGAATTTCAGAGAGGTCCATTTACTTACCTGTAGTTACAAAGGCAATAAATAACAGTGTGAGAATGACAAAATCAGTCCTGTAACTCCTCATTGCTCTCCCCATAGCTACTACGTAGCATGGTACTTTACACAGCGTAGCTTTTAAGAAATGTTTGTCTTGGGGGCATCTGGGTAGCTCAATGGATTGAGAGCCAGGCCTAGGAATAGAAGGTCCTAGGTTCAAATCTAGCCTCAGATACTTCCTAGCTGTGTGACCCTGGACAAGTCACTTAAGCCCCCTTTCCTAGGCCTTACCACTCTTATGCCTTGGAACCTATACACAGTATTGATTCTAAGACAGAAGCTAAGGGTTAAAAAAAAAAAGAAAGAAATGTTTGTTTAATTCAGTCACCAAGTATTTAAGTGAATATTGTGTTCCACCTAGTTTGCTATGTAAAAGTATGATGTAAATATAAAAAGAATGAAGGAATCCTTACTCACAATAAATTTATATTCGAAAAAGGTAAACAAGTACATAGAACAATTGGATAGAGCACCCTACTTGTCCTTAGGAAGACCTAAGTTCAAACCAGACTTCAGACACTTACTAATTGTGTGACTCTGGACAAGTCACTTAACCCTGTTTCCCTCAATTTCTTCACCTTTAAAATGGCCTAGAAAAGGAAATGGTAAATCACTCTAGTGTCTCTGTTAAGAAAACCCTAATTGGGGTCATGAAGGGTCTGACACAACTAAAAAATTACCAAACAACAAATACATTCTTCATTTCTGGGTCCAAGTAGCAGTGACTTTTGTGTGTATATTAATGGGAGAATGAGGATCTTTTAGAAGGTAGTCCATGATGGCCCCGTGACTCTGGGATACTTGGAATAGAAGGAGAAAGTTAAAAAGACTGAGCTGAATCAGTGTGTCAGCCAACTTATAAGAGCAAGCGCTAATGAGACCTGCTTCCACACTGGTCCATTCAAGGGCTTATATCAGAGCATAGATTTGAGGGATCTTTTCCTCAATTATACATGTGTGATACCCAAAAGAAAAGCATCTTTTGAAATAGAAAAAGAAAGCTGCTATATACCAACTTTTAAAAATTCTTTTTTTAATGATTCATTTTGTCATCAAGAAATGAAAACAAGTAATGCAAAAAATCTCTCTGGACTTGAAAAATCAATTACTAAAACCTTGTCTTTGTCAATGATCCAGGTTAGATTAGACCAGCTAAAGTCAATAGCATTGGCTTAAGTTCAACTCCAGTGTATTACCAATTTCATTTCCAGTCCCTTGAGCCTTGGGCTATGTCTTCAGAAATGAATATGAATGAATGCTGGGATTTCGACTATTACAAAAGGAATCTTAAAAATAACTCACATATTTTTTCAAATACCCAAGATAGGTTTGCAAGTCAAATCTTTCAATGGCACTGCCTAGTTACAGACTAAGCTTGATATGCTTCCAACCTCAGAGCCTTAAATAAGATGCAAGGAGAGAACAATGATGGATCATGGACTTATTTGATAAAAGGCAAAGAATTTTTTCTCACTTCTTAAAAGTCCCCGGTTTCACATTGCAGAACTGTTGCAGGACCTGGATTTGGCTTCTCATGCATCTGAGTTCTCTGATTTAGCTTATCTTATTTAGCTTCTATTTACTCTGCCAAGGAGAATGACCTTTGGATGGGAAAGGACAGCACAAAGATAGTGAATCGGGAGTTGATATCCAAGACAAGCAATAAGGTGGTAAGAAACCAGCTAGCTGCCCTTCAGGAATGTAAGTCACGTAGCCCAGATGAACTGCATCCTTGGGTCCTGAAATAACTAGTGAGTGTGACTGTTGAGAGAATGTCAGTGATACTTTAAAGGCCATGGAGAGTAGAATAGGTACTCCAGGCCTGCAAAAGGGCAGATATAGTCCTGATTTTCAATGAAGGGAAGGAAATTGTCTTCTACAAAGTAAAGGATAATGATTTTAAATTCCTGGAAAAATTCTGAAATTGATTATTTAAGAAAATTTGAAAAATACTTAAATAGAGAAACAGCAATCACCAAGAGCCAGCATGGCTTCATCAAAAAACAAGTCATGATATGATCACCTAATTTCCTTTTTTGGCAGAATTATTAAACAAAGACTACTTTTGGTGTTCCAGTCACTCAATTTGTTCTGCATTCGTCTAAATAAATTATCATATAACCCATATCTCTTCATCTTGTTCTGAAGACTGTGTGAGCAACATTGCCAAATGTTTTGGTAAAATATACCTCAGGTATACTGAAAAGATTAAAATAGATCTCGTATCATTTTATTGATCCTATTTATAAGCAATTTTGTATTGTACTGCCTTTTCCCCCGTTAACTACTTAAGTCATGGTTCTTTGACTCTAAAATTAGTTGGTCTGTAATGGGTTAAGTTTAGAAATCTAGTTATGCTAATAATTTGTGCTAGCCTTGGACATTGGGTGAGAAGAAAGGAGTGGGCTGATATTTTTGGCTACCAACCTATCTTTTAAGGATGTCTAGTTTGTTGTCCAAAAAATCTTGACTATTATCTTGAACCTGAACTCCAACAAAGAATCCTTCCTAGTTACATTGGAAAAGAGGGGGAGCCATTGCTAGCCCCAGTTACCAAACTTCCAACTGATCATGTTATTTAATGCACCTCAGCTCTGCAATCTATCATTTTGTACTCATTCCTATGATGCCATCTACCCTAACCTATGCTTTTTCTGTATTCCCCAAAAACCCATGAATAAAGGGACGACATGTCTACTTGGGGTCTTTGGCATAAAGAAAGGCAAGTCACTGATCCATTTATTGGCAAGTAGTATGCCCTTGCTAATAAATGTTGTCTTGTTCAGAGATCTGCCTCAGTTTAACCTTTTGTTATAGTTCTACTGTAACAAATATTATTTTTCTAATATACTCACATAAGTAACCTTGTCAAAAAAAAAGTAAATGAGGTTGATTATTCATTACATGTTCTTGATGAAAACATGATGGCTCTTCAAAATCCCCTTTTGCCTTTCTGAGAGGATCATAAATTATCACTTTCATTTTATGTTCTAAACTTTGCCAGAATTTAGGTCCATCTCACCAGCCCATATAGGACAGACAGACCGCAGACTTCCCTTTTTAGAGAATCAAGACTTTTCTCTTTTTCCTGTGATATTTCTCCCTTTCTTTATCCTGGCTAGTGAACTCAGTGATCAAGTTCACCATTTCTTTCAGTATCTTGAAATGTGATTTGTCCATGCTGGGGGCTTCAAGTAAATAGGTCAGCATTCTCCTACTACCACTTATTTTAAGTAAGGTGCCAGCATTCAGGAAGTTTACAGTCAAGTAAAGAGATAAGACATCTACATAATTAACTCTGCTTCAATATTTTCATTTTTATGTGATACTGTTAATAGACAGGTTTGCTCAGCCAGTAAAGAATGCAGCTAATCCATGAATTCCCAACTTGTATAATTCTTGTATACATTAATCCATACATTGAAGATATTCCTTGATGTCTTACAATGTTTCATAAATATAGTACAACCTCGGTAATGCATGGAATTATTGCCTTCCTCTAATGGGCCCATATTCCTTTCCAGCTTCTGATGTTTACTAACTGTGTGACTATGAACAAGTAAGTCATTTAATACCTCTGAGATTTAGCTTCCTATTCTCTAAAATTGGACTCCAACAAAGTTGGACTAGCTGGTCTTTGTGGTCCCTTCCAGCTCTCTATTTCTGATCCTGTGATTCCTTCTTTATAAGGTCTTCATATTCCAGCTGTTCTCATTTGAAGGACATTTGACAGGGAAAGTCTTATTTCAAAGATTCTGTTTGCATAAAAGAGATCTTCATAAAACCAAATCAAACTTAAATCCATGTAAAAACCTTCTCTGATCTAATATTTTTGTTAAATTTATTCTATTGCTTTCAGTTATAACTTTTATTTGTCATTATTCCTTTCAACTTCAAAAATCTCCCTCTTTGCATTGGGATTGGTTCCTTACTGCCTATAGGAGAAAAAACAAAGTCCTTAGACTGTCATTTTAAGTCCTCCACAAGGAATTCCATGTGAACTGGAATGACCTCCAGGAATTGATGCAGAGTGAAAGGAGCAGAACCAGGAGAGCACTGTACTCAGGGACCAATACACTGTGGTACAATTGAACATAATGGACTTCTCTACTAGCAGCAATGCAAGGATCCAGAGCAAGGCTGAAGGACTTATAAGAAAAAAAAGCAGTCACATCCAGAGGAAGAACTGTGGGAGGAGAAACAGAAGAAAAACAACTGCTTGAACACATGGGTTGATGGGGATATTATTGGGGACGTAGACACTAAACGGTAACTCTAGTCCAACTATCAATAATATGGAATTAGGTCTTGATCAATGATACATGTAAAACCCAGTGGAAATGTGCATCAGCTAAGGGGGGTTAGGGAAGTTTGGGTGAGAGGGAAATAACATGAAATATGTAACTAGGGGAAAATATTCAAAATAAAAACTTAAAAAAAAGTACTCCACAATCTGGTCCCTACCTATTATTCTAAGCTTATTTCATATTTTACCACATCCCTATACTCTTTCTCCCTATTTAAACTAGCCTGCTAGCTTTTTTCTCATGCACAACAGACATTTGATTATCTCCAACTCTGGGCCTTTGCAGAGGGATCCTCCAGTTCTGGAAACTACTCTCTCTTCCCTTCCCTCTTTTTTTTAAACTTTACCTTCCATCTTTAAATCAATACTACATGTTGGTTCTAAGGCAGAAGAATGCTAAGGGCTAGGTAATGGGGGCTAAATGACTCACTCAGGATCACCCAACTAGGAAGTATCTGACCCAAATTTGATTTGAACCAAAGACTTCCAATCTCTAGACCTGGCTGAAAATGCACTGAACCACGTAGCTGCTCCCTCTCTTCACTTCCTTCTGAGCACAGTTAAGAGTTATCTCCTCCATAAGGACTTTCCTAGCCCTAACCCTTATGCTCCCACTTCCTTCTTCAGGCATTAACACTCTGCTTCATGAAATGCTTTTGTAGAATCTTGCATAAACTTTGAAATTAATTGTTTGCATGCATACTATATCCCCCCTCCTGTTAAATATTAGCTCTTTGAAGATCCAGACTGGTTTTCTTTGTGTTCCCAGAACTTGACTAAATAGCACTTAATAAATGATCCTTGAATTGAACTGAATTTCCCCAGGTGTTTTGGGATGGCCTTTTTCTTTTCCTAATAGTAATAGACCACCATGAAACCTTAGAATCAAAATAATAGAAATATTGTGCCTAGGACACTGGAGGTGATAGTCTCCCTATACCAGTGATGGCAAACCTTTGAGAGACAGAGTGCCAAATGTGCCCCACACATTTACCCCTTTACCCCACACAGAGAAGGGAGAAAGCACGCCCATTGGGCTACTGAGCAGAGGGGTGGGTAAAGTGAGGAATTCCTTATTGAGTGTAGGGAGGGTGAGGGAAGTGGCCCAAGTGCTCCATTCCCCTCCAGCTCTGCCACCCCTATAAGCTGGCCAACTTACCCCCTGTGTGCTCCCACTGGGCTACTGGGCAGAGGGGAAAGTGATGTGAAAAAATGTCATCAGGCATGGTAAAGAGGGGGAAGGAAGCAGCTCCATCCAAGTCCCTCTGCCTTTCTAGTAACAAACTCTAGTGGGGAAGAGAGAGGGAGGGTGGTGCACGTGCCCACAAAGAGTGCTCTACATGCCATCTTTGGCACCTGTGCCATAGGTTTGCCATCACTGCCCTATACTCTTCTCTAACTAAAGTATTTTGTCTATTTATGGACACATTTTGGGAAGAATACTGACAAGCTGGAGTGCCACCATGGGATGTTGACTTTGATAGTGATGGGAATAAGAATCACATCATATAAGAAGCTATTCTTTGGAATAATTGGGTCCATTTAGTCTGAAGGAGTAAAGACTTGGCAGGGAAGTAATAGATGTAATCAAATATTTAAAGGATTATTGTACAAATTTTTTTTTACATTTTTGTGGATGAACTAAGGCAAGGAATAGAAGTTCCATGGAGGAAGATTTCAGCTAAATTGGAGGGAAAGCACCATATTAAATTAGAGTTAGCTCAAAATGAAATGGGTGACCTGGTGAGGTAGTGAGTTGTCTGTCACTAGAGATATTAAATCTGAGTTAAGGATAAGGATTTCATTTGTGTCCGTGGAACTGTGCCTGATTCATAGAAGCTACTTAATAAATACATGTCACTTATTTATTAATAAGTACTAATTCACTGACTGAATGGACAACCATTGGTCTGGAATGTTATCTGGAGAAGATGAATTTATCTAACAGAGGGACTAGCTGTTTTCTAATGTATCTCTAGTATTTAGCACAATGCCTGGAACCTAGGAGATATTTAGAAAATGTTTATTGATGATGATGATGATGATATCTTTTAATCCCTTGATTCTCTGTTTCTATTTGAAGTCATTGCAAGGCCCAGCTGTGCCATGTTTTGAGACCACACATCAGGATGATTGCACAAATTTTTTGTTCATTTTTCATCAAGCTGTTTTCCTATCCTGTAGCCAAAGTTTTGTCCCATTCTGATGATGCAGGAAATGGTGCTAATGGCTTTTCTTAGTGAAATAAGCATTACTGTCATCGAGAGCCATAACCTGACATTAAAATCAGATAAGCATAAAGCAGACTTAATTGCTCAGTATCCAAAGAGGCAACAGAGCACAGTAATCACATCCCAAGTCATTCCACCCTTTCTGCGAAGTCTTTAAAGAAGTAACACTCCAAATAAGAGGCATTTTTTCAGCTCTGAAAATGCTCTCTTTCCAAGCTTTGTCATTTTCCTGTTGTTTTTATGATTCCCTGCCATCTTCAAAGCACAAAAGAAGTCTGAAAGAAATGAATGCCCAGACCTGCAATAGAAATGAAGACCACAATTGCCTCCCTTTTAGAGTTTGATGTTCCACCCCACTCCAACCCAGAAACCACTAGGCAAGCACTTCCCAAGTCTGTCAAAGATAATACAACAATAGATCCTATTTGAGGAATCCTTTAGAGCAGCGGTTCCCAACCTTTTTTGGCCTACCACCCCCTTTCCAGAAAAAATATTACTTAGCCCCCTGGAAATTAATTTTTTTAATTTTAATAGCAATTAATAGGAAAGATAAATGCACCTGTGGCAATCACCACCTCCAGAATTGCTGCAATACCCACCAGGGGGCGGTGGCACCATCTTTGGGAATCACTGCTTTAGAATTACAAAAGTGTTTAACATATAATTTATTATTGCCTTTCGACTTCAAGATGGACCTGCCAGGTTCTCATGTTGTAGAGAAGAAAACTGAGGATCACAGATGTGAAATAATTTGCCCCAGGTTGCAAAGCTGAGTCAAGCTGAAACTAAAAATTGAAACCTGTCTCATGATTCCAAGCACAAAGCCCAGTGCTCTTTCAACTGTACCACACTAACGTAAAGGAACAAGAGTGCCTACCCATAGAACTTCCCCATGCACTGGATTGAAAATAACCATTGTTGTCCTCTTCAGGTAGAAGAAAGCAAGGCACAAAGAGACTAAATAATTCTAGAAAAATTTGTGAAGGGAAAAAAATAATTTATAGACATCTGTCAATAGAAGATGAGCCTTTTATCAGAGAAAACCTATTTCAAAGTCAAAAGGGGACTTAAGTAAATAACATGAAATATATCAGCTACCAAAGTTATCTTCTTAAAGATCAAGTCTGACCACATGTCAGTTCCCTACTGAACAGACACCAGAGGCTCTCTGTTACCTCCAGAATAAATGTAAAATCTTCTGTTTGGCTTTTAAAGCTCTTTATACACCCTTGGCTATAGAGGACCACTGCATCCTATTTACTGGCAATTGCTAGACTTGCTAATAAATTGATCATCATTGAAGAAAATGAATAAATAAAATAAAGCCCTTTATAAATTAGCTCCTCACTATCTTCCCAGATTTCTGATACTTCACTTTTCTCCAAATACTGTGATTCAGTGACACTGCCCTCCCGACTGCTCCTCATGCATGACACTCTATCCCCAAACAAGATGCCTTTTCACTGGATGTTTCCCATTCCATGGAATTTTCTCCCTCTTTATCTCTTCCTCCTAGCCTTTGTCTTTCTTCGAGTCTCAAATAAAATCTTATTTTCCTCAAAAAGCCCTACCTCATTAATGCTAGTCCCCACTTCCATTGGTTATCTCTAATTTATAAAATACAGATACAGACAAAGATGTGCTGGTAAATGTTTAGGAAAGTTCTTTGAGAGAGAAAAAAAATAGATGAAACACTTTTTAAGTCTAATCTAAGTCATTTGCATTTTCCCCCATCAAACTTCCTAAAGCTAAACAATCAATAAAATACTCAGTCAAGCTTTGATTTGTGCTATTTGCCCATTTCTAAGGTATAAATGCTCACACTCGATTTAACAATTGTCTCTTAGGAGGCAGCTCAAGCTAGCTCTAACCCTCTGCTAAATATAGACATAGAAATAAACACAGGCCTTGATATAAATATGTGGACATGTCATGTATGTATGTAGTTGCTTGCATTTTGTCTCTCTTGTTAGACTGGGAGCCCCTTAAAAGGAGGGATTACATTTTTGGCCTCTTTCTGTATTCCTTTAGCTTAGCACAGGATGTGGACTGTAGTCGATGCCTAATAAAAGCTTGTTGACTTGCAAGAAAATATTGCTACCAACAGCTTTAACCAATGAGTACAAGGGAAAGGAATGCAGCCCCTGTCATCAATTTGATCCATGTGTATGGACGGTGTTATATCTTCTAAGGGATGGAACAAGATCACCACAACTGCCAATAGTCTGAGTAGCACAATGATGAAATGATGGATCCCTTAAAGGGTTGAAGAAAGATTCCTCTACAAAGTTACTGGGGTATAACTAGAGGGGGTGAGGAATGAGTAGGGGCAGGGAGAGAATTCCTTCCCCATCTCCTAGTCTAAGGACATCTTTGTTTACTCAGACAGCAGGGGAAGATGCTCATGGCCATATGACACCAGGAATCCGTTTCAGATCTAATTCTTCCTCCTGCCCTAAAGGTCTCAGAATCTCACTTCTTTGTCTAAGCGGACAGAAGATGGCTTTACAAAGGCATCTTCTTTGCTGTCAAGGACAATGCTATAATGCTGCTGAGTGGGGTCTAAGAACACCACCACCCTGACAAGGTTAATCAGCAGAGCTCCTTAAATGTGTGGGCTGTAGAGGAAGCCTGTTTCAGTTGAGGAGACACGATGAAAAACGGTGCCAACATTTAATAGAGATACAAACACTTGACATATTAGCTGTGTCTGATATAGACCTGGGGAATTCAAAATCCATAAAAACCATCACACCAGTGGCAAAATGTAACAAAAAGGAACCAAGAAAGGTGAAGGATGCCACACACACTTGTTGAGGGGAAAGTAACTTGTCCTATTGCTAATTCTGAAAATTTCTCTAACCTAACTAGTGGGGTTCAGTACCCTCAATATTTTTAGAATAGGGGGCAGCTGGGTAGTTCAGTGGATTGAGAGCCAGGCTTAGAGACGAGAGGTCCTAGGTTCAAATCTGGCCTCAGACACTTCCCAGCCATGTGACCCTGGGCAAGTCACTTGACCCCATTGCCTACCCTTACCACTCTTCTGCATTGGAGCCAATACACAGTGTTGACTCCAAGACCGAAGGTAAGGGGTTTTTTTTAATATTTTCTTTTTTCTTTTTATTTTTTAAACATTTATTAATATTTATTTTTTAGAAAAGTTAACATGGTTACATAATTCATGCTCTTACTTTCCCCTTCACCCCCGCCCCGAGCTCCCCCCACCCATGGCTGATGCGCATTTCCACTGGTTTTAACATGTGTCATTGATCAAGACCTATTTCCAAATTGTTGATAGGTGCATTGGTGTGGTCATTTCGAGTCTACAACCCCAATCATGTCCACCTCAACCCATGTGTTCAAGCAGTTGTTTTTCTTCTGTTTCCACTCCTGTAGTCCTTCCTCTGAGTGTGGGTAGTGTTCTTTTCCATAAATTCCTCAGAATTGTCCTGGGTCATTGCATTGCTGCTAGTACAGAAGTCCATTACATTCGGTTTTACCACAGTGTATCCATCTCTATGTACAATGTTCTCCTGGCTCTGCTCCTTTCGCTCTGCATCAATTCCTGGAGGTCTTTCCAGTTCACATGGAATTCCTCCAGTTTATTATTCCTTTGAGCACAATAGTATTCCATCACCAGCATATACCACAATTTGTTCAGCCATTCCCCAATTGAAGGACATCCCCTCCTTTTCCAGTTTTTTGCCACCACAAAAAGTGCAGCTATAAATATTTATATATATATTTTTAGAATACTCAAAGACTAGAACTAGGAACAATGGGTGATGTTAGCAGAGCAATACATTCAGGCCCTATGTAAAAAAAATCCTAAAAATTGGGGTCCAAAGTAAATAAGTCTGTTTCAGTTATATGTCATCTGGTTCTAAAGCTGTTCTTTCATTCTGTTAAAAGACCACATCTTCAGATAGCCAGGTGACTCAAGCCTTGAGATGGGAGGTCCTGGGTTCAAATGTGGTCTCAGACACTTCCTAGCTGTGTGACCCTGGACAAGTCATTTAACCTCAATTGTCTACCCCATATCACTCTTTTGCCTTGGAACTGATACTTAGAATTGATTCTAAGAGAGAAGGGAAAGGTTTTAAATTATTTTTTAAAAATTTTAAAAGACTGCTTCTGACAGATCTGATCCTATTTCTCACCTATGCTTGACTTTCTCCTTTGTATTTCTTAGGGTCTGTTTGTTTGGGATTTTTTGCCTCAGCATGAGGGTATGAGACAGCTCTGGAAGTCACATGAGAGAGAGTGACCTTTCCCAGCTCGGGGCTGGAATCCCAACCCTCTTGCCCATTGTTAAAGAGTTTCTTCTCTCTAACTAGGGACATAATCAGGAACCATGGATGCATTTCATATTTCTACAAAGCTGCCTGGACAATTCGACATTCCCCCATCAGCCTGTGGACTTAACCTGGTATAATATCTAGTGTTGCCTTAGACTTGAAATAGAGAGCTAAAGGGGATCTTAAGAACAAACAGTCCAATCACCTCATTTTGCAGAGGAGACAAATAAATATTATATTTAAAGGAAATTACTTGTCCAAGGCCACACAGCTAATTCATGGATCTATGACCTAGATCTCCTCACTTTTTGCTAGGTCACACCTAGGCCAAATAGTTCAATAGCTAAGACCTGCTTTCAAAACCTCCCATCTCATTTCGTAAGTCTTCCTCTCTCCTTTCAACTCTAGGCTGGGGATTTCAAGGCCCTTTGAAGTCTAGAGATTGAATACATTTTCCTTGCATAGTCTAAGCTTGTGAAACTGAAAATTTCATGATGCCACAGCCAAGCTGCGTACTTAATTAAGGGCTTGTCAAAAGAATAAACTTTTACTACACTGAGATGGCCCAGGCTTTGGAAAGAAAAACAATTTAATGCAGTTCAAGGTTCTGAGCCTTCTCAGAGAGTCATAATAATTTATGCTCTTGGAGATCAGTTTTGATTTGGATCCAGAAATTTAGCAGCATTTAAATATCATCTTAAGGGAGGATGATAATCTTGGCACTGCAGTCTCCTCCTCATAATTTAAATATTCTTTACAGTCACTAATTAGCTAACAAAAACACACATCTCCCAGAAAGGTTATTTTCCCTTCCTACCTACCTTTGTAAATCAGTAGAGAAACAACATGAATTCCTACAAAGCCAATAGATTTGAAACTGGAATTGAGAATTTTGTTATTTAAATCCTGGGCTGAGATAAGGAATGGCACAATGGAAAAAGACCTAAATTAAAAGTCAGGAAAACTGGATTCTAATCCTGGCTCTGTCACAAACTGGTCAAGTGACCATGGATAAGTCATGTTGCCTCTTTGGACCTCAGGTGTCTCATCTTCAAATGAAGAGATTAAACCAGGCGATCTCTAATACTCTTTCCAGGGGCCACTAAGTGGCTCAGGGGAGACAGCCAGGTCTTGAGACAGGAGATTCTAGGTTCAAATCTGACCTTAGACAGTTCCTAGCTGTGCAGCCCTGGACAAGTCACTTAGCACCAATTGCTTAGCCCTTACCTCTCATATGCATTGGAACCAATATTTAGTATTGAGTCTAAGACAGAAGGCAAGGATTAAAAAAAAAAACCTCTCCATGTCTAAATCCTGTGACTCTCCCTTTAAAAATCAGTAACAGGGGGCAGCTGGGTAGCTCAGTGGATTGAGAGCCAGGCCTAGAGACAGGAGGTCCTAGGTTCAAATCCGGCCTCAGACACTTCCCAGCTGTGTGACCCTGGGCAAGTCACTTGACCCCCATTGCCTACCCTTACCAATCTTCCACCTATAAGTCAATACACAGAAGTGCAAGGGTTTAAAAAATTAAAAAAAAATCAGTAACAGAAATAGGTCAAGAACTCTGAGATCCTGATTCCGTAAAATCATAGATTTAGAGCCAGATTGGAGTAAACTGAGTCTTAGAGAGTTTAAAAGACTTGTCCAAGGCCTCACAAACTAACTCTCATTTAACTTTTCAAGCTTAAGAAAGATTACTACTCTCATCTTCATAAGTTCAAATCTGGCCTCAAACATTAGTTGTGAGATCTTGGGCAAGTTACTTAACTATATTTACCTTGGTTTCCTCATCTGTAAATAAACTGAATTGGACAAGAAAATGGCAATTCACTCTAATATCCTTGCCAAGAAAATCCTAAATTGGGCCACAAAGAGTCAGACACAACTAAAATAAATAAACAACTACTACTCTTTACATACTCCTGGGTCTGATCAAATTTTCTAACATGTTACATTCCATCTCCAACCCACCTGTGTGCCTTTGAAAAGACTGTGCCCCCTTTTGGGAGCTCTTTTCACCATACTAAGCTTAATAATCATGCCCCTCAACTTCATCTTCAAGTTTTTCCACATTATGGTCCCTACCTTCATTCCCAGAGCCATAACTAGGACATTTTACATCTGGGACAAGCCCTACTGCTTTCAAGACAACTGGCCTGAAAGATACGTTCAGTTGCGAGGGAAAGATTTGTGGGAGAAACAAGGGAGAGGGAAGGAAGAGAGGATAGCTTTAGGTCACCCCAGAGTAGGAGACCAAACCCCATGGAAAAATATGAGGCCACCGCTGGAGAAGCTGTCTATTCCTTAGCCCAACCAAGGAAAGAGGATTATTTCACTATTTTAAGAAATACTTTTATCATTTGTTTCTATGGGTATATGATTTAGGGTTTTGGTTTTAAAAAGATTAACTCTGAACAATATGGAAATAGGTTTGGAGTGAAAATATGTGTAAAACCCAGTGGAATTGCTTATCAACTACAGGAGAGGGAAAGGAAGAGGAGAGGGAGACAACATGAAATGTAACCTTGGAAAACTTATTGAGTAGATTTTTTACTGGAATAAAATAAAGAAAAAATTAAAAATAGATTAAAAAATAAAAATATCATGTTACTAGTACATCATTTCAGAATCATCTAGTCCCAATACTTGGTCTTACAGAAGAGAAAACTAAGTCCCTAGGGAAATAAAGTAACTTATCTAAAGCTCCCAGAGAAAGACTCATTCAAATCTTGGGAAACTGAAGCAGAATTGAAGCTGAGTCAATTTATCATAGCTGAAAGGAAGCTCAGAAAGCACCTAGTCCAATGCTCCCATTTTACAAAGGGGAAACTGAAACACAGAACTAGTGGCAGGGCAGGAACAATAAAGCAGGGCTTAGAGGTAGCTCTGTGGCTCAGTATTTAGAGGGCCAAGCCTGGAGATGATAGGTCCTGGGTTCAAATTTGGTTTCAGACATGTCCTAACTGTGTGACCCTGGGCAAGTCACTTAACCCCCACTGCCTAGCCCTTATCCTTACCACTCTTCTGCCTTGGAACAGATACTCAATATCAATTCTAAAACATTAAGTAACAGTTTTAAAAACATAAACAGTTATAAAAACAAATAAAAATAACGCAGACTCCCCTCTAGTGCTCTATATCCAAATTTTTGAAATTAGCTTCCCTTGAAGACAAAATGACACCATCCCTAATCACTAATGACTCCTAATCACTAATCCTAATCCTAATCACTCCTCTCTAGTTACAGGTCTGCTAATTCCCCTTAACTTCCCATCGCCAGCCCTGCTAGTGGGACCAGCAGCCAACATTGTGTCCAAAATGTCAAGATACAACGTGGCTGTGCTGCCCCTCCATTTTACTTTGCTTTAATGCCTCAGAAGGTACCGCCACATCAATCTTATGACCATCAATTATCATCATGTGGCAGATAATGCTGATCCAGGAAGGATCCAGGTTGATTGGATGTCACATAGATCACCCTTCAGTCTACTAAGAAGATGATGCTGGTATGGAAATATCACTCTTATATCACTCTTTCAAAAAGGATTACCTCAATGTTCCCATCTCTCTATACTTTCTAAACCTTAATTCAATTTTCTGGAATGTCGAAAATGCCTGAATAAAGGTTTGTTGAGAATTCTGGGAAACCTTGCCAAACTAATGGGGGCATGGGATCAGGTAATTCTGGATTATATAGTCATATGTACGGATATAAATTAGTTGGATTGGAACACTTCCTAAGGAACCAGGAATGTTCTAAGGCCACTTCCTTTTTAAAAACTTTACTTTCTGTCTTAGAATCCATACCAAGTATTGATTCCAAGGCAGAAGAGTGGTAATGGCTATGTAATTGAGTTAAGTGACTTGCCCAAGGTCACACAGCTAGGAAGTATCTGAGGCCAAATTCAAACCAGGATCTCTCATCTCCATTGAACTACCTAGATGCCCCTCTACAGCCACTTCTAGTAAGATATGTTTTTTGGCAAAAGAAAGCAGGACAACAAGCATTAATTAAGTGCCTACTATATACCAGGGTAGCTAGATGGTTCAGTAGATAATGTTGGACCTGAAGTAAGAAACTCTCATTTTCTTTAGTTCAGATCTGGCCTCAGGCACTCACTAGCTGTGTAATTCTGGGCAAGTCACTTAACTCTGACTCAGTTTCTTCATCTGTAAAATGAGCTGGAGAAAGAAACAGTAAACCACTTCAGTATCTTTGCTAAGAACACCCCAAAGGGGGGTCATAAAGAGTCAAGTAATGATAGAAAAGTGGCTCAATTAATTGTGCTAAGTGATAGGAATACAAATGCAAGCTTAAAGGAAAACAATCCCTGCTCTCATGGAGAAGTTTACTGTTCTAATTGCAGATGGCAATACACAAAAGGGACCTGGAAAGGAGGGGAAAGGGAAAGAGTATAATATCAAAGGCCAGGGAAAGTTAGAAGGAGAAACAAGAAAGGAATAAAGTTTGGCCGGCCTGGGCTTCTCCCAAAATAGAGGCCTGTGGAGGAATTTTCCAGTGGCAGGAAGGGGCCTGTGTGGTGGTGAAATAGTTCAAGCTTACAGAGTAAGACGGCTGCTAAAGTATGATAGTAAAGCCCAAGAAGAAAGAAGAAGCACAGTAAAAAATAAAGGTTAACTGGCCCCTCCCAAAAATGAACACCCCAGAGGGACTCACCTGTGGAAGAAGAGGGCTGGCAAGGATGTGGCAGAGTACAAAGATCTCCTTGACCACTAGATGGATATTCCACGGTGACTAGATCAGAGAACGTGTCCCATAAGAAATCTGCCAAGTTCATGCCTGAGTCCATGGGCAGTGCTCCAATCCAATATTCCAGTCCAAAAAACAGGTGCAAAATAGAATTTTATTACTATCCAGCACTCTATAACAATTAATAGCTCAATAAATTTTGGCTTGATGGAAGTCTGTCTGCTTTAATGAATTAATAAGAAGATGTAGCATGATGTGGTAAAAAAAAATGCACTGGAGAAGCCCAGGATTCAGTTTGTTCTTTGTGGCTAATTATCTAAATGGCAAGGAACAAATCATTTCAAGAAGTTTGCCTATTTACAGGAAAGGAGAATCTTGTAGCCTGAGTTCAGATCTCAGACCTGTGTAATCCTGCACAACTCACTCATAATATTGTACCAGAGAGTCTGAGTTCCCCATTCTGTTCTAGGGCTTTGGGTGATCTGTGGACCTTTGTTAGTCTCAGTTTCCTTTTCTGAAAAATTAAGTGGTCTAAATGGGTTTGATCTACCTCCAAAATCCAGCTATTCTTTTAAAAAATCACAACCCCAGCACAACCCCAG
This sequence comes from Gracilinanus agilis, assembly GCF_016433145.1. Classification (NCBI taxonomy): domain Eukaryota; kingdom Metazoa; phylum Chordata; class Mammalia; order Didelphimorphia; family Didelphidae; genus Gracilinanus; species Gracilinanus agilis. Next base: position 113,292,057 of record NC_058132.1, on the reverse strand, counting down.
TTTTCATGACTTCAAGAGCACTTGAAAATCCTCTGTTCTTCATCTCCAGCTTTGTTCACATTTTCCCTGACGTCCTGTTTACCTTCTTCATTTGCATTGTCAAGAAAGAAAGTCTTTGCTCAGCAAAGGTAAGTTTTAGCCCAGACCTTGTCAAAATGATCTCCAATTCTTCCCAACTAGTAGAGGTGAAGGCAGCTTTATTATTGGGCTTTTGAAAACCCATAGTTTTGGATTTCTTGGAAGATGGGAGGAAGAAATGTTGCTTTAGCTTAATTGTAAAGGCTTTCTTGAATTCAATATTAGGTTGCCAAGAGGATATTGGCTGGTGCATCATCTTTTTTTTTTCTTTTTAACTCCTTACCTTCTATCCTAGAATCAATTTTGTGTATTGGTTCCAAAGTAGAAGAGCAGCAAGGGCTAGGCAATGTAGGTTAAGTGAATTGCCCAGGGTCACACAACTAGCAAGTGTCTGAGGTCAGATCTGAACCCAGGATTTCCCATCTCTAGGTTTCACTCAATACATTGAGTCACCTAGCTTCCCCCACATCATCTTTTTCAAGTTCAAAATTGAACAGCCAGTGAAAGATAGTAAAAGGAATGTCAACCCCCTTGCAAGATATTGCTTTCCAAAGAATTCCTAAAAGTAGGTGCTGTCATCATGAGCCCATTTGGAAACACACTAAGGCAGCTTCTCAGTGCCAGCTTTAAGTTGACAATCTCACTGTCTGATTTTGGGAATTGATTTCCTCAGTGGTTCTGAGAACCCAGAGGTTGTTGGGGGAAGTGTTATACAGTGGGAGTGAATGAGGCAAAGATCCGATAGTAGATTTATCTTCACATGTTTTTCCCCTTACACAGTTTTGTGACTGGTTATGATTCTGTAGTAGAGTGAAGCAATGGGGTTACATTGATATCATCTGTGTTGCAAGCTGATATTTTCATAACATAAGAGAAAAAAGGCTCCTTAGTGCTTCCCCAGAGGGGATGCTTTTGAGAAACAGAGCAATGCATATCCATCCTTACTCATTTAGCTCCTTGGAGAAATGTTATGTAGTTTTTAGTGGGGAAAAATTTTTGGGAAAGTGGCTAAGAAAATGCCTTTAATGGGTCAAGAGAGGATAAATGATTTGGCCAGGATCATACAAATCCTAGATTTGAACTCAGGTCCCATAACTCTCCATCCCTTTAATTAAGCAAAGTCACTGAAATGATTTGTCCACTGCCATTCAGGTTAATTAGCAACGTAGGAAAAACTGGATCCTGAGCATCTCAATTTTTTAACAAAGGAAAAATATAATATAGCAAAGATAATGCTGTAGTTTTCTTAAGTCAATATGTAACTTGTAGAGTTCTTCCAATTTATTTTAGGGAATTTTTTATAAGTTGATATGGATGATGAAGGGTCTAGTCACCATGTTGTATGAAGATGAATTAATTTAAAAAAAATCATTTATTAATCACCTACTATCCACCAAGCACTATGTAATGTGCTGGAGAGACAAATACCAAAGTAAATAGAATCCCCATCCTCAAAGAACGGTTTATTTAAGAGAAGAAATAACAAGCAATGGTTCAGGTGGCGCCCAGAGAGAGGCCCTTTGGTCTGGACAGTTGAAGGAACAGTGGATGCCTAATTAGGAGAAGAGAAGACAGAGACATGACATCTATCCTTGAGCATTTGAAAGGCTACCTTCTAGAAGAAGGATTAAATTTGCTCTGGTTGGCCTCAGAGGAGAGAGATAGGACCAGTGGGAGACAGCTTTGGACTTAATAGGAGATAGAATTTTAAAACATTTAGATCTTCAGAGTCACTGAAATAATAACTCAGACAAGATCTCAAAATAAATCCAATCAAATAAATACCTGAACAAGAGTTCCTTCTATGATGTATCAGCAAGTGGTTACCAACTCTCTTTCTCTTTCTCTATCTCTGACTCTGTCTGTCTCTGTCTCTTCTGTCTGTCTTTGTCTATCTGTCTATTTCTCAATTTCTCTCTCCCACCCCCGAAAGTCTAGCTACTCAGCCTTTGCTTAAGCATCTCCATTGACAAGAAGCCCATTACCCTTACCAGGATGACCCATTGGACTTATTTTGTTGAGTCATAGTTCAGGCATTTCTGACTTTTTGTGACCCTAATCAGGGTTTTCTTGGCAAAGATACTAGAGTTTTTGCCATTTCTTTCTCCAACATCTTTTATAGGTGAGGAAACTGAGGCAAATAAAGTTAAGTGTCTTGCCCAGGGTCCCACTGATAGTAAGTGTCAAAAGTGATATTTGTGCTCAGAAAGATGAATCTTTCTAACTCCAGGCCCAGTACTCTGTTCACTGCCTTCATTTTACTTTTAAGTAGTTTTAATGACTGGAAAATTGTCCTTGTATCTAGCCTCAATTTTGCCTTTTTGTGATTTCTACCCATTACTCATAGTCCTGCCTTCTAGAAGCAAAGCAGGAAAAAATGAAGCGTTCTCTGGGTAAGGGGACCACCTCGTCCATGCTCTTGTCTCGGGATTTTCTCAGTGCACATGATGGCCACCTATCAGGGCCCCACAACATTTGACTAAAAGCACCACAAATTCCCATACAGGAGCAGCTTTTTAGAAAAGGCTCAGAAAATATTATCAAAGGCTCAGCTGCCTCTGATCTTTATACTTAGCCTCATCACTGCCTTAGCATTTAGATGCATGCCATGTCTTCAGACATCCAATAGCTTGTATCCAATGGCCCAATGCATCAGAATGTTCCTAGAGATAGACACACAACATGGTGGAATCCTAAACTAGACACATCCTACAAAAGCAGGCTTCCTAGAGCTTTGCTTGCCCTGCCACACTGATATCTCGCTTGACTTTTGCTCTGCCTTATGAAAACAATCATCCCTGCTGAACTGGTTTAGAAACTCCTTCCCCAAAACCCTCATCTACCATTTCTTGGCTGGGAATGGGTAGGCTCAGAAGGTAAGAGAGGCTAGTTCACTGATGAAGGTTTTTGGTAACAGTTGTGACTCTCAGGTCGATAGATCCATTGCCATATTCAACCATCCTTCTTGTTCTAAGCCTGTCATACTAAATCATGGGGCAGGAGGCCCAGCAAAGCTTCATCCTGGGAGTTAAGATCTTGAAGTCCTTCCTACTGACTCAGTTCCAACTCTCTCCATCCTTCCCAAGCCCAATCAATATAAAGAGACACAGAATCTGCCTGTTGAGCAGTCCCTGCTGGTAATTGTCCCTGCAGACTTCACATCAGCATCTGATCAAACTATTCAGTATGACAGGAGAATAAGGAACCAACTCCATGATGGCACTGATTGATATATCTTGGAGCAAACTAGCCTCTTTGTGGGAAGGAGAAAGAGAATATGATGAGGGCCAAGTGGAGTAAGTTCAAGGTAGAAATCAATTCATCAGGATTATCATCTTGCCATATTTGTACATTTTGCCTGTCTAAATTCACTCTAAAATCATATTAGATGGGGGGCAGCTGGGTGGCTCAGTGGATTTAGAGCCAGGCTTAGAGACGGGAGGTCCTGGGTTCAAATCTGGCCTCGGACACTTCCCATATGTGTGACCCTGGGCAAGTCACTTGACCCCCATTGCCTACCCTTACCACTCTTCTGCCTTGGAGCCAATACACAATATTGACCCCAAGACAGAAGGTAAGGGTTTAAAAAAATCATATTGGATGGTTGTGTTGTTTTGGTTTGACTTTTTTGCCTACGATATCATACTTTTGGTTTGCATTGAACTTCTGATGCATCAAAACCAAGCTCTTTTTTGAGATGAGCTGAGGTCAAGAGATTCCATCCCCCATCTTGTACCTCTGAAGTTGATCTTTTGGGACTCCAAAGTAAGATCAGACAATAATGCAAGCTGTGTGTAGATTCCATCTGATCTGAATTTTACTGGTTGAATCTACACTCAATTTCCTGACCCTAGCATAGCATCTCTGTGTCTCTGCTTGAGCTGTTCCCAATGCTTGAAATGCCTTTTTCCTCAGCGGAAACTTATTCTCCGAACCCAACTCAAAACCCATCTATTCCAGGAAGCCTTACCTGATTCCCTCAAGTCAGTAATTGACCACCTTCCCACCTCATGTTTTTTGCATATAAGTCATTAATATTTATTAGCTGATCATACATCATTTTGTAAGACAATAATTTATAACCTCATACAGAGGACTGTAACCTTCATGTGGACAAAGGCCTACTTTGGTCTAAACTGTGCATCTGTAGGAACTTAATAAATGTTTGTTGAATTGATTTTAATTGGCTGTCACTTAATCTTGCTGCTGCTCCATCCCTCCATTAAATTAATATGACAACATCTCTGAGCCTGGGTTTGAGAAATGTCTTTGGTAAATATATATATACAAAATATTTTAAAAGACAAAGGGAAAAGTAAATATTTAAAGATAAAGGTGAGTCACAGATAATGATCGTCTCACTTCACTACAAAGACTGAGACATTCTGCATGCTGCTAGGAAAGCTGCAGAACAACTGAGTGATTTCTGGGGAGAGAAGGAGAAAGATACCTCCCTCCCCATTCTACCTCATCCAAGAGTCCTGCCAGCTGCAAGGCAGGAAGATGTGTCTCTTTATCTGAACTGAGAAGCAAGAAATCTGCCCACGTAGCCATCTAGTTCTGAATCTGAAAAGGGCAAATTCTGCATTATTGGTGTCTAATTTATTCTGCCACATTTGTGTTTCTGAGAGCAGATGAAAAGTGGGATGTCTGGGACTGAGAATTAATTCCTTTTCAAGATGCCTCATTTCAGTCTGGGAGAGGGGGATCAGTGTCCCAACCCTACTTTCTCTGCCTAAGAAAAACTTATCAAGCTATAAAACTCCAGCCCCTTTTTCTTCCCACAAAACTCAAAAGCAAATTTATATATATATATATATATGGTTAGGTGGCTTAATGGATACAGCACCACTTTAGGAATCCAGAAAATTCATCCTGAGTTCAAATCCAGCCTCAAATACATAACTGCTGTGTGACCCTGGGAATGTAACATTCAAGCCTAGCCAACTCAAAGCATCAGACTTCTTTCATTTATGTCTATTAAATTGCATCTTACTTGATTCACACTATTTGCCTCAGTTTCCTCCAGTAGAATGACCTGGATAAAGAAAAAGCAAACTGCCACAGTGTCTTTGCCAAGAAAATGCCAAATGGGATCACAAAGAGTCAAGCAAAAATGAGAAAATGACTGGATAATATTTCTTTTATCAAGCAACTATTATTGACAAGTATTTTATGAAATCCATAGATGCCAGGCTCTCTGTTAGGTGCTGTGAATAAAACAAAGAATGAAATACTCAGTGCTCTAAAGGAATGTGAAATCTATGCTGAGGAAAGAGAGCATTCCAGGCATGGGGGACCACCAATGAAAAAGTCTGAAGGTATCTATCTATGTGAGTACCAGAGAAAAGGACAGTTGAACTAGATGAAGGAGTATAGAAAGAAGAGTGAAGCATAATGATATGAAATGTATCATAACTCCTTAAAAGCATAGACTAACCTTAGGAACAACTCAAAAGGAATTACCCAATAATCTCCCGGAGCTTTGTCCCTGACATTGATCCCTCACTTGAACATAGGATGGTGACCAAATTCTTACTTGACTAATAATAATCTGTAGGGTCAGTTATCCGCTCCTTATGATGTTACTTTCTGGTGTTACTTTATTTTGCTTAAGTTTTCAAATTTTCAAGTCCCAGGTGACTGGGTTATTTCAAAACCTGAGCTTTCTCTTAGGCACACTGCCATCAAGTAGTGTCACCACCAAGGTCAATTCAACTCTAGAGCCACTGGCTGAGCATTAACAGCAGATCACTGCTAGGCATGAAGAGAAACCAAAGATGAAATAGGGCATGATCCTTGCCTTTAAGAAATCTAGTCTAGTTCAGTGATTCCCAAAATGGGCACTACCATCCCCTGGTGGGTGTTGCAGCAATCCAGGGGAGCAGTGATGGCCACACTTTTTTTGTATTACATTCTATTCTGAGTTCAATAAATAATTTCATAATTTCCAGAAGGGGCTAAGTAATATTTTTTCTGGGAAGGGGGCAGTAGACCAAAAAAGTTTGGGAACCACTGGTTTAGTTGAAGCAGAAAGAGAATGTGACAAAAAAATACATGGTTATCAAACAAAATATGATATGAGTAGTTATGGGAAAAACTGGGCAGGTAGGTGGTATAATGGATAGAGCACTGACACATAGCTGGGATTTAAATTATGAATTTAATTGAACTGAATTCAAATATGAACTGAATTCAAATACAACTTTAGACACTAGTCGTGTGACCTGGAGCGAGTCACTTAAATCTAGTTGCCTCAGTTTCCTCATCCATAAAATGAACTGGAGGAAAAAAGAACACCATGAAATGGAGTCTCAAAGATGAATAAATTGTCAGGCTGTGAGTAAGGAAGACTCAGCTTTATAAGTTCAAATCTGGCTTCTGATACTTACTTGTTGTGTGACCCTGGGAAAGTCACTTAATCCTGTTTGCCTCCATTTCAAAATCTGTAAAAGGAGCTGGAGAAGGAAATGGCAAAAACTCTTCAGTATCTTTGCCAAGAAAATCCCAAACAGGGTCACAAAGAATTGGACACAATTGAAATGAGTGAACAAGTGGGAAAAGCTAGGTGTCATAGTGGATAGAGTGTCTCACTTAGAGGCGAGTTCAAGTCTGGCTTCAGACACTTACTAGCTGCGTGACCCTAGACAAGTCAATTAACTCTATTTGCCTCAGTGTCCTCATCTATAAAATGATCTGAAGAAGGAAATAGCAAACTATTCTAGTAGCTCTATGAAGAGAACCCAAAATGGGGTCATGAAGAGTCAAACAGGAATGAAATGACTGGACAGTTATACAATTTTATGTGATCCTATCAAGAAGGCCATGTAGCATGAAAAATATTCTGGGCTTAGAGTCATGAAGATCTGGGTTTAAACCCCACTTCTAATATTGGCTAGCTGTATGATGATGGGCAATTCGCTTAATCTTTGAGAGTCTCTCTCAGTTTCCTTATCTATAAAATGGGAATAATGATTTCTTCAGAATCTATTTCACAGAGTTGTTCTAGGAGTCTTGATGGAGAATCAGTGTTTACATTTTATACATTTTAAATTATGATAAAATATATAACATTTTTACAATAATCATATTAATAATATAGTAATAATTAGTAATAATAGCTAACACTTATGTAGCACTTTAAAATTTACAAAGCATGTCATATAGATTCTTTTATGACCCTAATAACACCCTTAGGAGATATTATTATCCCCACTTTACAGATGAAACTAAAGGAAAGTGGAAGATGGAGAAGGGAACAAATAAACATTTACATAGCACTTACTATGTGCTAGGCACTGTGCTAAGGGCTTCATAAATATTATTTCATTTGATCTTCACAATAACCCTGAGAGGTAGGTACTGTTATTATCTCTGCTTTATAGTCTATGGAATGATTGAGGAAAATGAGGCAACCAGGCATTAAGTGACTTTATTATTAAATTTGAACCACAAGATTTTATTAAAGTAGCTGCACTCACACAATATGCCCAAACACTACACTTTTCATTTTGAAGGCCCCCTGCTGTGTTTATCTTTCTACTGCATAGTTTAAGGTCCTTCAGAAAGTCATTACAGCCATTCTTCTGCCCTTCTTAGCTGTAAAAACTTGGCGACCCAGAAAGAGAAGGATTAAAAAATAAGCACACCCATAATGCAAACCAGATAGTCAAATAAACAATGCATACTTTATGCATATTAATTAAGCACAAAGACATATTGCAACAATTTCCAAACCAGACCCTGCAATGAATAATAGTCTGAGGTTCTCAGCCAAGTGAGAGATCAACCTCCTCAGGGCCTTCACCAAGTCTCCAGCTGCACAGCCATCCCTGACTTTTCATCTGCCAGGGCCAGGCTCACTTCACAAATGAGCTAACTCCAGATTCAGGCTACATCAAAGTAAAGGAATTGACAAGGGGACTGGACTGATAGCCCCCAAGGTCCCTTCTAGCTTTAAATCTATGAGCCTATGATCCTGCAAAAAAAATGGTGGCATGGCAGACAGAACATCATGCCCCAAGTGAGAGGAGCCAGACTGGAGTCTCAATTCTTCTATTTATTGCCTGTGTGACCTAGGGGTGGGGAAAAATCACCTCTCAGTTTCTCTCTCATCTATAAAATGAGCAAACTGAATTAAAGAATCTGAGGTCCCTCCTTTTCCTCTCATTCCCTCTCATTTCCTATTCCCTTTCTCTTTCTTTATGTTTCTTATTCTCCTTTACTCTCCGTCCTTTTTTCTTTCTCTCCCTTTCTTTCTATCTCTCTTACTCTCCTATATCTTTTTAGATCTCTGTCTCTTTTACTTTCTTTCTGTATCTCTTTCTGTCTCTCTTCTCTCTCCTTTGTCTTTCTCCATCTCTCTTTATCTTTTCCTCTTCCCATTTTACCCTTCTCTTTTTGTATTTCTCTCTCTCCTCCTCCTCCTCCTTCTCCTCCTCCTACTCTCTTCTCTTCTCTTCTCTTCCCTTCATCTCTCCAGATCTCTTTTCCAACTTATAAACTACAAGGCTTTAGAAATGTCTAGCAATTATATACATTTGCCAGGGCTTCATCATCCCAATCTCCCAATGTTGACTTACCCTATAAAAATGATTGTTAGGATTTGGTCCATCCTCAAACTTGCCTATTAAGTACTGTAAGAAGTAACTGCCAAATACTATTATACTATTAGAAATGATAAACAGGATTATTTTGGAAAATTCTGGAAGGACTTATGTAAACTGATACAAAGGGAAGTGAGTAAAGTTCCTTGACTTGCATAGACTCATATTAACTAATTATACCTTTTGCTTCCATGTACTTAGACTCTATTTAAATATATTTTAAATATATTTATTCATAGTGATTAGAGTCTAAATACATATATATATTCACAGTGATTAGAGACTAAGTAGAGGGAATATATATATATATTCATTACTCAAAGGGATCTATGACCTCTTGGATTTGGATGGTCCCTCCAAAGATTCAGATCACTACCTGTTCTAAGCAGCTTTTGTCCTTGTCCTTCCCTGAATTCACAAGAGGTCTGTATGATATACAAGAGACCTGCTTCACTTTCTCCCAACATCACAAGAGCAAGAGGATAATTCTGTCTATGTGTCATTTTGATAACACTCAGCATAAACAACCCACCTCTCTTTCTTTCATAAATGTCCTTGCCAATATCTTTTATTCCTATTCTTGAAACTCCTAATTGATTATTGATTTCATCTTGCTCACATTCCCCATATATCTCTCTATTGCCTTTGTGTGGTATTCATTTTTAATTCTATGGAGATGGTTTATATTACATAACTTGCCTCCAAACAGCAACATATCACAAAATTGTGTACTAAAATGGGCTTTATAGCAAGTCTGTCTGACAAAGGCTCCACTTCTCAAACATTTAGAAAACATTCATTAATCTATAAGAATATAAAGCATTTCCCAATTGACAGGTAGTCAAAGGATATGAATAGGTTATTTTCAAATGAATAATTGAAACTATCTTTGAAAAGTGCTCCAAATCACCTTTGATTAGAGAAATACAAATTAAAACAACTCTGAGTTACTATCTTACACCCATCAGATTGGCTAACATGAGAAAAAAAAGGGAAGTGACAAATACTAGAAGAGATGTGGAAAAATCAGGAAACTAACTCACTGCTGGTGGAGCTACAGAATGATACAACCATTCTGGAGATATGGAACCATGTCCAAAGGGCTATAAAACTATACATACATACATACCCTTTGGCCGAGCAATACCACTACTAACTCAGTCTCCCAAAGAGATTAAATATGAGGGGAATATCTCTTTATGATGACAAAGAACTAGAACCTGAAGGGATGTCCATCAATTGGGGAATGGCTGAACAAGTTGTGGTATGAGCTTGTAGTGGAACACTACTGTGCCATAAGAAATGACAAACAAAATCATCACCAAAAAATTTGAAAATGCTTATATGAAGTAATGAAAAAATAAAGTGAGCAGAGCAAAAAGAACATTCTACACTGTAACAATGATAAAATATGATGACCAACTGTGAATGATTATATATCAAGGAGACAAGGAGCCAAAACAACTCAAAGAGAATCATGACAAAAAAAAATATCCACCACCATAGAAGGAACATAAAGAGTCTGCATACAAATTAAAACACAGCATTCTTTACTTTATTTCCTCTAAGAATACTCTCTAGTGTAAATAATATACCTCTTCTTGCACAACATGGAAATATATGTTATATGATGATACATGTACAACCTATATCATATCATCTGCTTCTTAGGGAGGGGCAAAGTGGGACAAGAGACAGAACATGGATTACAAAATATCAGAAAATGAATATTATGAAATTGTGTTGGCATGTAATCTGGGGTGAGGGGGAACAGAAAGGGAAATGGGTCTTTTTTCCTGGGAGAAGTTTGGAGTCATTAAGGGAGCACTTCAACTTTGCAAAGGCAATCCAGACTGCTCTATTTCCCCTTTCAACTCTGGATCCAACTCATCATCCATCTGCACTGTCAGTCAATGTGAAGAGGTCACAGGGGAAAAGATGGAGAAGTAGTCTGGGAAGTCATGAGATAGATCAGGCTTGAAGGGAAAAAAATAGATCCCTCGCCTGAGACATCTTTCTCTAAGGTAATAATTAATAATAAAATGCATGTTTCCAGATAGCTTTAAGACTTATAAAGCACCTTTCTTCCTTATATGTCTTTGAGGTAGGATGTGCAATTATTATCCTTATAAGAAAATCAATGGATAGAATCATTAAGTGGCTTGCTCATCCAGGGTCACACAAGTAATAAATGCTTGAGCTAGAACTCAAATTCAGACATTCTCACTCCAAGACTGATGTTCTTCCAACTGAACCACGTAATGCTTCTGCTTACAGCCCTTAATATATAAGTACTATCCCTTAAAACTACATACATTCTGTGGTACTAGGTCTACTCTTTTTAACTTATTGACTTTTTAGCTCTTCCCTAAATGTCTATATGCAGAAGTGACTAGAACAAATGAGAACATCTCTTTTTTGGCTTCCAGACAACTTCTCAATATTTCTCTCTAACTATAGAGATTTGGAAGGCATTTGAAGAAAATATAATTTCTTTGATAAAATGTTAGAAATAACCATCTCTCTGTACCCAAGAAATATTCTGTGTATCAAATAATTCACATAGAAAATTTCCTTAAGAGAGAATAAGTATGGTTCTCTTGGACAATAAAGTAGTCTTCAGAAACAAGACCCCCAAAATGAAAATAATGTGTTTGAAAATGTTGTGGGAAGATAGGTATGCTAATACACTAATGGGTGCAAAATGAATTGTTCCAACCATTCAAAAAAACAATTTATGATCATTCATAACCTTTTCCCCAAAGATAGCAGTACTGGTCATGTGCTTTAAGAAGGTCAAAAATGAATAGAAAGGTCCTTTTAAATACACTAATGTGAATTGGTCCAACCATTCTGGAAAGAAATTTGGTATCATGTTGAGAATATGCCTACAATTTAATATCCTTTGAGTTGGAAATCTTACTGTTAAAGTGAAGAGGTCAGTGACAGAAAGGTCTCATAAATACCATACATTCGTACCAGTATTTTTTGATGAGAGAAAAGAATTAGAAACTAAGAAGTTGCCCATTAGTTGGGGAATAGTTCAATAAAATGTAGGAAATTAATGTAATGGAATATTACTACATTATAAGGAATCATGAATATGCAGAATTTGAATAAGCATGGGAAAACATAAGAACTGGAGCCAACATAGGAAAACAATATACTCAATGATTCTAATAGTGTAAATGGAAAAAACAAAAAATGAAACTGGGCACTAATTAATTATACTGACCAAGCTTGGCCCAGAGAAAAGATGAGAAAATGCCTTCTTTGAAGAGGTGGGGAGCTATGGATGTAAAGCCTTGTACATGGTATCAAGCTTAACTAATGAGCAATTAGATTTGTAGGACTGCTTTTCTGAATGATTTGTTACAAGGGATGGATTAGTGGGTGAAGAAAATGAGACAAATATATTAACAAATATAGATTTTTAAAACAAGATATCAATAAAACAGTGAAAAATAGTCATTTCTAAAAATATACATTCCAAAATATTCAGTCATGCCTTTTGTGTTGGAAAAAAACCTAGAAATAGTTATTAACTAGTTTTGTCTTCTGACTAGAGAAAAGGTATATTACATTGTTGGAAATCATGGAACCCTTTTATTTTGCATTGATTTCAATCCATACAGATTCTTTAACTTAGGCCATCATAGAAATTCTACATATAAGAAAAAAAGGTTTCAGAGGTCCTACATGTTGATTCATCCCTGAGCTTGTATGCTAAGTCTTCCTACCTTTGTGGCACATGCCAAAATGGACATGGTCTTCAAGAATTTAGCATCACCTCTGAACCACAGTGAGACATTAGCATAGGCTGTCTTTCTTTACATTCATTTTAAATTCCTAAATCATATATTCAGCAAACAAAATTATTTCACTTAGGGCTTGCCTGTAATGTATTATCTTCTCATATTCCTGAACCAAAATTTTCTGGAATTAGCTATGGAAGATGACCTGTAAACTCAGTCATGATATGAGCAACTACAACTGCAATGTTGTAGGTTATATTCAACACAGATCTTAAGTAAAATATTTTACCCAAAATCCATGTGGCTAGAGAGAGGTAGTGATTTTTTTCTTTGACTGGGAAGTATTGCAAGACTCCAGAATAAGTGTCTACAAACTAATTACTGTGGTCTTGTGTAAAATTTAAATTAATAGCCAATAATGCCAAGTATTATATTTTATAAGATTTATTAATAATCACTTGAAGTAGAAGAAATAAACGGACAAAAGTAAAAGCCTGAGTAAAGAAAGCTTTTCCAGCCATGTTCGTGGGAAAAGAGAAAAGGGCGGGGCCACACAAAAACTTTATCTCCAAAACATAACATGAGAAGGAAAATGGGAATCTGGAATTTAGAGTCCTGGGGAGCAGATTCTAATTACACACTTGCTACAATAATTACTGTATTTGACAACTTATAATTACAAAGCAATTCATTTATAATTGAGCTCCACATAGTTTCCAGTGATAGCTATTCTAGTTTCCAAACTGAAAATTCATTATAACAATTATGTTCAACACAACATTATAAAAGTGTATACCTCAGTTACATATATTTAAGATGGAGACAATTTGAATAGGCATTCCAATGTTTTAGTTATCCTTTTTGTTCTCTAGTCTCCTCTAGTTGCATCATCCTTTAGAGAGAGAACCAGTGTATCCTTAACTTATTCTTGTTGACATGAATTTATAGAATTATATATTGCCAGTGGTGAATGAGACCTTAGTGCAAAGACAAAGACCTACGGAGATGGCAAGGGTGAGAACAGGAGGAAATGACTAGAAAGTAACTGGTCAGTTGCTATCTTCTAAGATTATCTTGAATGCTCAATGATGAAAATTTTCATAGACATAGTTGAATTTTCTCCCTTAGTTTATCTTAAATTTTCACTGTTAATATATTGTATGGAAAGGTTGGTTGTACAAAAACATTATTTCAACATGAAGACTGCAGAACTTAGCTTAGGGGATGCCTTTGGGAATGTAGGCTATGGTCAAGCCCAGAAGTCAAGACATTGGCTCTTTTCAGTGAGTCACCTGATTCATCTTGGGACAGGGCCATCTTCCCCATCCTTTAAGTGTCAGGAAATCTGCCAAGTCCCAGGTACTCTTCAGAGGCAGAGGAAACCTAGACTTATAGAATTATAGAGCTGGAAAGAGTACTTAGAGATAATCCAGTCCAACTTCCTGACCAATAGATCAATCCTTTTTACAGCATACTTGACAAGTGGTCACATAACTTTTATTTTAATATGTCTGATGAAAAGAGACATACTCTCTACCATGGCAATTCATTCCATTTGGAAGTGTCACTAATAAAAAGAAAATTGACCTTATGTTTTGCTGAAATGTATTTCTTGGCAACTTCTACCAATTTGTCATGGAATCAAAGAGCTAAAAGAAATGTCAGAGTCCAAGCCTTCATGCCCACCCTACTGTTTTGAAGAAAATGAAGCCCAAAAAAGTTGAATTAGAGTCAGAGTCAGAGTTGCTCAGAGTCAGGCAGCAAATGTCTCAAGTAACATCCAAACAAGGTCATCCTGATTTCTAGGTCAGTTCTCTATTGACTATTGACTCTGCTGCCTCTCCTAGTTGTTCCCTTGTTTATCATTCAAAGTCCTTCATAATCTGCTCCCATCCCCAACCTTCCCAGTTTTCTTACATTATGCTTCCCTTCCTCTGCCATCCAGTGACATTGGTCTACTTGTTGTTCTTTGAAGAAGAAACTCCATCACCCAACTCTGGGCATTTTCACTCATTGTCTCTCATACCCAGAAAGTTCTCCTTCCTCATCTCTGCCGCCTAAACTCCTTCCAGTCCCAGCTAAAATCTCACCTTCTATAGAGAGTCTTTCCAATCCCCCCCTTAATTCTAGTGCCTTCCCTCAGCTGATTATTTCCAATTTATTCTGAATATAGATTATTTGTACATAGTGGTTTGCACATTGTCACTCTCAATAGACTATCTGTTTCTTAAAAAAAAACCTGATCTTCCATCTTAGAATCAATACTTAGTATTAGTTCCAAGGCAGAAAAGTGGTAAGAGCTAAGCAATGGGGGTTAAGTCACTTGCCTATGGTCACACAGCTAGAAAGTGCCTGAGGCCAGATTTGGACCTAGAATTTCCAGTCTCTAGGCCTGGCTCTCAATCCACTGAGCTACCCAGCTGCCCCAAGACTATCTGCTTCTTGAGAGAAAGGACTGTTCTTTTTTCAGTATACTCAGGGCTTAGCACAATGATTGGTACACAGTAGGCACTTAATAAATGCTTATTACTGAAGACTCCCTTAAAGCACCAAGCTGAATAATATTATCCCTTTTTGACATAGTAACCTTTGAATTATTTGAAAATGTGCAGACACTGACTTTTAGCTACAGTGAGTCATATCTACTAGTTACTCTAATCTAACATTATTTTATCCCATCATAGACTTTGACAAGGGACATCATGAACCACAGATGAGGCAAGAATTTACTAACTTACTAAATCCAGCATCCAACTTTAGGATCCTTAGAATAACTCTAGGAAAATGGATGCCCAAGAAATTATTTAAGCCATTTTGATGGAGATAAAGGAAATAACATGGAGTTTAGAGCAGGACTGAGTCAGGATTTAAACTTTCATAGGTATCAAGGTAGCAAGTCTGTCTCAGGGATAGGAGATGATTTAGGATTAGGACAATTGTTTTCCAAATGGTGTCAACAGAGGTGTAATTATAATTCAAGGAAGAAGGGAGAAGGAAAAGAACAAAACCATACATTAAAGCTCCTTATCCTTCAGCAGTGAGTTCCTTCAAGAAAGTGCCTTCTGGGGAAAGGCTGCATCTTCTTAGCTTTTTATCTTCCCTAGTGCCTAATAAAATGTATCCTATAGAGGAAGCTCTTAAGTGCTTATTAAATTAATCAATTAAATAATTGGAAGATGAAAAAGAAGAAAGAGAAAGGAAGAAGGAAATAGGACTCCTGATTTGAGGGTAGAAATGAGAGTTATTTTTCTCCAGGGTGGTAACCACAAGGAGAGGCAGGACTAGAGAAAAGAAAAGAATAAATAAGAACTGATATTTATATAGTGATTGCAAAGCACTTTACAAAGACATGGGCCTCCACATGACCCCCTTTAGTGAGATAGCTTAAGAGCTGCCTTCCATAAGTCCACAAGAAGACAACATGCCACTATTTTACTTATCCAGCAAGGAAATTTAGTTAGCTAAGTTTATCTTAATGCCACTGAGTGGCACTCTAGTTGGGCCACTTTCCCAGGATTTGTCATATATTTTCTGGCATTTGGGAGGAGGAATAGCCTTTTCCTAAGAGGTTTTAATGTTTCTACTTGGTTTTACTAGTCCATAGATGGCTTGATTGTCCCACCCCCTACTCTTTAGTGTAAGCAATTCTTCACTTCCCAAGTTCCAGTTTTACCTAATATAAAAAATGGAGTATCTTTAAATATATTAAATATTAAATCTTTCATTTGCAACTAGTAATGAACCCTCAATCTTAGAAATATTTCATGTCCTCAGGTTGCTTACTTACTAATGTTTCATAGATTCAGTTGCATGAGCATGTTATGATCAAATGCTTTTTAATAAAATAGAAATAAAGGCAAATACATATACACACACTTCATCATGCCTTCTTAGATCTTCTGCACAGATGGGAAACACTATCCTATTCATGCTCACCTATAGCTCATACAGGCAAGATGAGGATAAGATTCCACTGCCTCCATCTCAGGATCATGGATTTAAACAAAAGCAGAAAGCAAAAGATTCCCCCAGGTTTCCAGATTGCAAGCCACAGGACTAGTAACAGTTATAGTCTTCACTGGTTCTAGGTTGGGATCGGCCCATTTAGCAACATCCACTTCTCACTCAAAAGCATTTTCTGAATGTACTACTTTACCCTGATTGCCTCATTCTCATGTGACTGCAGAGTCTAAGAAGTGCAAGTCATGATGTCCATGCCTTTCCATGTGGTCACCAGTCACTCCAGCTATGCCTATCTCTCTCAGAAATCTGAATGGCAGGGATAAAGCAGGGAAAAGAGGGTTCCACAAATAGTCCATTTACCCTATTGAGTGACCTCTTCATTTTGTCAAGAAGAGACTCACTGTGACTTCAGGTAATAGGAGAAGAGTTCTCAATATTTTCTATGCTAGGATCATCAGGAGTTGTTCTGATTCCTACTTCATAACCCAATTATTGTTTTAACCTAGAACAAGCAAAGGCATAGTGCTATATAGAAATTATCCTAACGAGCCTTTATTCTTAAAGGCATATACTATATTGTAGTCCTCACTTGATGTCTAGAAAAACTAAGGTCCAGAAAAATTAAGCAGCATTTTGATGCTAACACAGCTATCAAATGGTAGGACATCCTCCCAAATACCAGAAAATATATGACAAGGTAGGACCAGGAGATCAGTTTCTCTTGACTCAATATCTAGTATCTAGCAAGTATGCCAGACTGACTCCATAAAGGTAGGGAAGACTTTAAGGTTGAGCCAATGAGAAGCAATCATAATGACCCTGTGTTAGAATAACTTCCCTACTATATTTTATGATTATATTTTCCCCAATTACATATAGATATAATTTCTAATATTCATCTTCTGACACTATGGAATCCATGTTCTCTTCCTCCTCCTTCCCACTCCTTAAGATTGCAGGAAATATGATATAGGTAATATATATATATATATATATATATGCTATCATGAAATACATATTTCTTTTTTTTTAAACCCTTGTACTTCAGTGTATTGTCTCATAGGTGGAAGATTGGTAAGGGTGGGCAATGGGGGTCAAGTGACTTGCCCAGGGTCACACAGCTGGCTGAGGCCAGGTTTGAACCTAGGACCTCCTGTCTCTAGGCCTGACTCTCACTCCACTGAGCTACCCAGCTGCCTCATGAAATACATATTTCAATGTTAATCATGTTTTGAAGGAAGACACATATCACTTATATAAGAAAAGAATTCATGAAAGAAATAAAGTGAAAATGGTATGCATCAATATGTATTCAGACTCCATCAGTTTCTTCTATAGAGGCGGATAACCTTTTCCATCATGAATCTCTTGGATTTGTCCTGGATCCTTGGATTGTTGATAATAGTTAAGCCAATCACAGTCAATCATCATACATTATTGCTGTTCCTATATACAATATCCTCCTTGTTCTGCTCACTTCACTTTGCATCACTTCATATAAGTCTTTTCAGCTTGTGATTTCATGATTTCTTATAGTACCCTAGTATTCCATTTCATATACCACAACTTATTCAGCCATTTTCCAACTGATAGACATCCCTTCAGCTTCCAGTTCTTTGCCACCACTACTATAAAAGAACTTCTGTAAAAGTTTTTGTACAAGTAGGTCCTTTTCCCCAATCTTTGATCTCTTTGGAATATAGACCTAGTAGTGATGCTGCTGGGTCAAAGGATATGCACAGTTTTGTGGCACTTTGGACATGGTTCCAAATTGTTCTCCAGAATGGTTCTATCAGTTTCCAGCTGCACCATTATATATTAGTATATTAGTAATCCAATTTTCACACATCCCTTCCAACACTTATCATTTTTCTCTTTTTTGCCAGATTAACCAATCTAACAGGTGTGAGGTGGTACTTCAGAATTGTTTTAATTTGCATTTCTCTAATAAACAGTGATTTGGAGCACTTTTTCATATAATTATAGATAGATTTAATTTCCTCATCTGAAAACTACCTGTTCATATCCTTTGACCATTTATCAGTTGGAGAATGGCTTATAGTTTTATAAATTTGATTGAGCTCCAGACTGTCTTCATCTGTTAAAATCTTCCCCATCCTGACTTCGTGGCACAGCTCAGGTACTAACTCTGATATGAATCCTTCTCACTTTCCCCAAGTCAGAAGTGATTGAGCCTTCCCTAGCTCTCATGGTTCTTGATTTTTATTTCTCTCATGGAACTCCTCATTTTTCTTTGCTATATTATGTTTATTTGTGTATAAGCCCTGGATCTCTAACTAAAATGTCCTCAATGGTGACAGATCACATTAGTGAGTAGATTTGATTTTTAGAAATTGCTGTTATAACACTGTAGGATGACTGATAGATGTGTGGATGCTACTGCAGGGGATACTGAAGGGTGATGTACCCCTCACTCCCTGATGGTATTGGGAGTTGAAGCTGAGTGGCTAAGGACATCCTTAAGGGTCACCTTTGAGTTGTGAAGGTGAACACTCAGGACCCCTCAGGTGAATCAAGATGAAGCAGCTACACCCTACTCCAATATAACAGTGTCCCAGGACTAGGTAGATTAATGAATAGGCTGTGCCTTATATTCACAGTTCTTCTATCCACCTGTCCTGGCTTATAATACGGATAAATCTAAGTTGACTGCTGCTTAACTTGAGATTGAATAATCTCTCTTCCTTCAGATATCTAAGGTTCTGATGGTAAACCTTAGGATAAGAATAACATCTACCTAAGTTAGTTTCAGGGCTTAATGATAACAACTTAGTGAAAGGAAAACAGGGAACTGAAGGTAAGTGGTACAAGGAAAACTTGGCTAAAGCTACAGATGAATTGTTGTTAATTAGCTTGAAGGTAACAGGAACTGAGAATAGTAGTTTAGATGTTTGTCTTCTCCTCTTGCAGCCTGGCAAAGCCAGACTATAACCTAATCCAGACTCTTGGATGGTCTTAGACGGTGCTTCTTCTTAGACGATAAATGATTAGGGTATATTATAATGCTTCACACAGGATTGACATTAAGGTAATTGGTCAGTAATGGTTGCTGGTAACCTGAATTGATTTGGTCTACCCAACCACAACCTCCCACTGAAATCCCTTCTCCAGAATGAGATCCTGTTTTCCAGTCTCCAGCTCCTTAAATACCCTCTCTAGTAATTGCCTTTTCATTCCTGGCTCATACCAAACTTTGGTTCATTCCAAATTCCAAACTTCTATATGTCAATCATTTTGCCCTCCATTTGAATAACAGAAATGATATTACCTTGCCAAAAGTCATTTATAAATCCAGCTCTGATAGAGTGATAATACAGAGTGATGTGATATTGATTGTTGTTGCTTACTTATTTTTGAAGGAATAGAACTATGAGAGGTAAAGTTGGGTTCCATAAGAAGAAGATCCTAATAATCAAAAATGCCCAGAAATTGAATAGGCTGGATAGGGAGGTACCAGTCCCTCATGATTAGAAGTCTTTGAGAATGATTTGCATGAGCACTTCTTGGAGACATGGTAGAAGGGATTCCTCTTCAGGTAAGAATGAGAACAGCTGGCCCCTAAGCTCTTCCAGCTCCAACTCTGTGACTGTAGGGTCCATAATGCAAAGCATCTGTTCTTCCTTACCTTAATGTCTCCTCTAATTACCTAGGACAAAGCCTTCATAGTGTGTGTTTAAGGACTGTATAAATAATTGAATGAATAAATAAGAATGAAAAGTGAAAGAATGGCTTCAATAGGCAATTTATTTTCTTTCTCTCCCCCATCCTTTCCACTTAGGTCTTGTTCATGTGTTTCAGAATAGTATAAATTTGACCTTGGGCTCTGAAAAGCAATGCAGGCAGACAAAGAGCTTCAGGAAGGATTTCATCCAGTGTGATCCAGTGCATCTGAATTCAGAGAAGCTCTGGAGAAGAAGATGAGCCAACAGGGGATGATTGGGGTCAGGAGATGGGGGGAAGTATAATGAAAGCTATGAAAAGCAACTTCAGGGAGAAGCTTTGTTATGTCTGATGATGCCTAGGTATTCCTTCTCATAATTACATTTTAAAATACATAAAATGCATAAAATGCAAAGACAACAAATTATATTTAAATATAGTTGTTAAAATGTATTTGAAATCAAGTTCACAGACCTCAGGTTTAGAACACCTGTAATTTAAGTCAAAGAAAGATGGAAATTTGTATTGATGGAAGAATTATGAACATTTATGAATTCAGGGATCCTAGAAATAAGTTGAAGATTATAGATTTAGAGCTGATAGAGACATCCAGTCCCAACCTGCCCCTGATTTTACAGATGAGGACCCAGAAATCCCAAAAAGTTGAGCAGTTTGACCAAGATTACATAGCTAGTAAGGGGGAAAACAGAGATTTGAACACAGATCCTCCAATACAAATTCTTCCTTACATCATGTAGAACTAAAGTACTCCAACTCCAAAACAGGGATACAACAGAAGGTGATTATTTTACACTGAATACAAGCCCCCTCACTTTGATAATGGAACAATCATCAACTTCTCTGCATCCTAAAGAGGGAGGTGAGTGAATGAGGAAATCTGAGATAGATTCTGGGACCTAGTCCAGTTTCATCTTCAACTTGAGCTGAGGATAATGCTGGATAATGCTTATTTCTGTACCTGTGCCAGGACCAGAACAGACCTGAAGGTTTGGTATGTGATTCATAGCCGTCTCAGCAAGTTTTTTGTCACCATTAGCTTCAAAGTTTGAAGCTCATTCCAGCAGGTTCTTTGAGGACTGGAGACATTCCAGATAGGGAAATTGCTTTAAATTCAGTTTCAGGTAAACTACACTCCCCTTCCTAATTAAACTGGGAGTCTAAAGGCATATGTCTGATATGAATAGATTCTTAGAAGCCTCCTAATGCCATTCCTTTTGGCCACCATGTCAGAGGTTCTTAGAACCTCAGATTCCAAAGGATTATAGAATTCAAGTTGGAAGGGACCTCTCTAAATTTCTCTAGGTGAGGAAATTGGAAATTGAGGCCCAGATACTATTACCTATGTTGCCCAAGGTCATAAAAGTCATAAGTAGAACCAGAATCTGAACCCCATTCTGTTAATTCTAAATCCAACACCCTTCCTCTGCTATATATTCTCTTTCCCTTAGGACAGATCTTAAATAAAACTGAAAAAAGAAAGAATTTGTCTTTGGCAGGCTCTATCTCCATTTTCAGCCTCATTTCTCCTCTTGCCTCAACCTCTTCAACCTGGATATTTGTCTTTAGACCCAAAAAGATGTTCTCTGAAGATGTGTTAAAGTCACTAACTTTCTATAAATGTACTTGAATTTTAATAGAAGAGTAAGCTTTTTGATTTCCAATGTCTCCCTCCCACTATGGCCTTCATTTTTCTGATATCAAGATTATGATAAAAGTATCCAAACACATCTTTAATTCTCCAGTCTCTCTTCCTCCAATTTTCCCTGCATACGGGTACCCAATTTATCTTCCTACTTCACCAGTCTGATCATACTACTCAGTTGCCCAAAACAGTGAATGATTCCCCCATTACCTACCAAATAAAAGTCTCGATGCAGACTGAAATTCAAAGCCCTATATGATATAACTTCAATTTTCCTATCCAATGTGACCTCCTACTTCTCCAGATATTTTACTTCTAGTCAATGAGTTTTTAATATGCAAGGCTTAGTGGTATTTTTGTCAATGATGATTCCTAAGAAGATTTAAAAAATATCTGTTAATAATAAAATGTACTGATATATAAAATTGAAATACATATATAGTACATATAAATAATAATAATAATAATAATAATAGAACTAAAGGAGGCATGTCATAAAGCATTAAATAATGCCAAAATTCTATTATATATTAAAATGTATTTGGGGGGTTGGGTTATGTATGACTTTGCTCTTACAACAATGACCAATATGGAAGCATGTTTTGCATGACAATAAAAATAGAATTTTTTTTAAATTCTGTATTCTTAGAGCTGATCTTTAATTTGGCCAATACTATATAATTATTTGGCTCCCATCCTACCAAAGTCCCACCCATCAATGTCACAGTATATCCTATAGCCTTCTTGAGCCAGACACTGGAAACTATATTTCTCAGTTTTGGCAGCTCTAGCTGATGGGAAAGGCAGAATATCTATTTTCAAAGAGTACAGTAACATCTATGATAGTAGCAGTATAGTTTTTATTATCTAAAATTACTTGATCCAATTATAAAGTCTCTCCAAATCCTGGAACTGTTAGGTTTACTTGTAATGCAGTTGTTTCTGGTACTCTAATAGCTATTTCACTCCTACCCAAGTGATCTCTTCAATTTTCCCCAAACATTTCCTGAGTTTTCCTGTTCAAGTCATCCCTTCACCCTAAAGCAGTGATGGGCAAACTTTTTAAAGAGGGAGCCAAAGGAAAGGAAATGCTCATCTCTCAGTCTGTTTCTAAGGCAACTCTTTTGAAGTTTAATTGTATTGTATTTGTCAGATTAGGAATAATGTCGCTGCCAGATAGAATATTCCAGGGGGCCGCATCTGGCCTGGAGGCCATAGTTTGCCCATCACTGCCCTAAAGTGTCTTTATCTGACCTCCTCCGCTTGTTGAAATACTACTCATCCTTCTATTCCCTAGTCAAATACCATATTTCAATGAAATGTTCCCTTGTCTGTTCAGAAAGAAATGATTCTTTCTACAGACCCCTATAGCATCTTTTTTTCATGCCCCTTAAATAAAATAATATTTGTAAAGTGCTTAGCACAGTGCTTGGCATAAGGTAGTTATTTTAAAAATGCTTATTCTGTTCCTTTTCTTTCTCCTCTCTTTATTTGTATACCTGTATTATCTTCCATAGGTTATTTAGCTCCACATTTCCCTGAGTAGCCTGTTCAGTGCTTTGCATATCAATAGGTGCTTGATTAATAATGATAATTATTATTATGCTAATAATAACTCTAATGTATGTTTATAATGTATATTATATTTACATATAATTTATATTATGCATATATTTGTAGATATTGTGTATATTATGTATATAGTATATATTTTGCATAGAATTTATATTATATATATTTATATATACATTATTATAAATTATATGTGGTTTATATAATTTATATATTTTATATATTCTATATAATTAAAATTTATAAAGCTCTTACCCCATAGTATATGTAATGATGTAATGATGATACATTTTTCTAGATGAGGAAACTAAGGTTCAGCGAGAGATTTGGCTATAAAAATGAAATATTAAGGCAAATAGTATGACAATCACAGATGAGGAAACATGCTCTGACAGATCGAGGGCTTCTCCATTTTTGTTAGTAATTTTTCCCCATTTACCTGTAGAAACAATTTTTAGCATTTGTTTTCTCACATCTTGAGTTCTGAATTCTCTTCTTCCTCTCCCACTCCCTGACACAATAAGAACTTTAAGATATGACATACATCTGGTATCATGCAATACGTATTTCCATATCTGTCATATTGTAGAAGACATATATTACTAAAAAATAGTTCGTGAAGAAAATAAACAATGGTGTGCTAGATCTTCATTCCATCGGTTCTTTTTGAAGACTTTTTCTTAAAAGAAGAGTCCAAAGTAATTATTCAATCAACAAGCCAAGTCAAAAAGCATTGTGTGCCTGACACCATACTAAGTGTTAGGGATATAAATACAAGTAAAAAGAGGAAGTCTCTGCCCCTATGGAACCTTATATTATAATGGCAGAAGAAGATGTAATCTCTGAAAGGGAGCTGAGTTGGTGAGTGAGAAGGTAATTGAGAAGAGGGATGGTGATGAAGTTCCCAAAGTGAAAGGTGGCTGCTCTGAATCCTTCCTCAAAACAGAGAGAATTAAAGGCAAGAATTAGTCAATGGGAGCAGGGAACCAAAAGTAAAAAGGTAAGAGTTGCCAAGGCATGAAGGTGGGACCTAGATAATGAAGGATGGCTGATCTGAGTCCTTCCTCAAAATGGAGGTCCAGGGAAGGACTCATTAATAGGAGAATGGAGACCATTAATAAGCAGGTATTTTTAAGCATCTACTATGGAATTAAGCACTAATACTAGGTGCTGCAATAATATATTTTCTTTTTATAGCTCACCTGACAGTTTATTATCCATAATCAGCAAGGATTTTTATTAATTTTTAAAAAATTTTACCAATTACATGTAATAATAAACTTCCACACAAGTTTTCCTAAGTTATATAATCAAACATCTCCCTCGGTCCCTTCCCTCCCACTCTGAGAAATAATTTCTTTTCATTGAGTTTCAGGTATCATAAGTCAGAATGACATATATTTTTAATCTGTAGTCTTTTTATTAAACACTGACTTCCATCTTAAAATCAATACCGTGTATTGGTTCCAAGGCAGAAGAGTGGTAAGGGCTAGGCAATGAGGGTTAAGTGACTTGCCCAGGGTCATACAGCTAAGAAGTTTCTAAGGTCACTTTTTAATTCAGGACCTCCTGTCTCTAGGTCTGACTCTCAGTCCACTGAGCCACCTGGCTGCCCCGATAGTGTCTTTTAGGCAGTCATCTACTTGGCCAATGCATGGCTGCAGCTTTGTTCACATTCTTTCATCCTTTAATGGAGTGAGGGACTGTTTTTCCATTGTGCCTGGATGCAATAATCTTAGTTATGCTGGGGACTACATCTGATAGATTTCATGCTTCCAGACATGATGAATCACTGTAAAATATAGCAGCAGGCATAGTCTCCAGGAGTCTCTGAAACACATCAGGAGATTATTATAATTGTCACTAATAACAATCAGAATCAGGCTGAGGATCCTTTGTTTATATGTATTTGATGCAATTTTCTCTTGGGTTCCCCAGTGGTTTGAAAGATCTCTGTTTCTTCCATCCTTGACATTTGATTCCAATAAACGAAGACAGAAAAAACAATGAGAAAAAGATCTCATTCCTGTCAAAGTTAATCAGCACTACGAAGTTTTGCAGTTACACAAAACCAGGCTTGGAGAAAGGAACTTAAGCAGAGATAGGATGGAGCAAGCTCCTTTTTCCACAACCTCCTTAGGGTTTTCTCTAACTCAAAGCCTGCTTCCTTCATAGTGCCAAATAAAGAAAAGAGTCTTTCTGGAGCTCAGAGAAAGAAAAACATTTTTACAGTACCCATTAAGAGCCAGGCACTGTACTAAGCACTTTATAAATGTTAACTCATTTGCTATTTTTTGTTTAAATCCTGACCTTCTTAGAATCAATATCATCAGTTCCAAGAAAGTAGAATGGTAAGGGCTAGGCAACTGGGGTTAAGTGACTTGCCCAGTATCACACATCTAGGAAGTATGTGAGGCCAGATTTAAACCCAGGAGCTTCTCTATCCATTGAACAACCTATAGTTGTTCCAATTTATCCACTCTTCATATCCTAGAAGGTCGGTCCTATCATTATCCCCATTTTATAGTTGGGAAAAATGAGGCAAACAGAAGTGACTTCCCTAGTATCCTATAGTTAGAAAAGTGTCTGAGGTTACATTTGAACTCAGATCTTCCTCACTCCAGATCTAACCCTATATTCACTATACCACCAGCTCCCTCAGAATATGTACAGTATTCCATTCTCTCCCATTTACAGAGTTATGTGTGAACTATTTATTCATCCTCATCCATAAAGATATTGCTCAAAACTCTGTTCTTGCCTAACTCCCAGAATTGCTGTGATGACCAAAAGGAATAATTTAGAGATTTTTTCTAAACTCTAAAGCACTTTTCGAATAAGTGAATATTCTGGAGTGTAGCTTCTTTCTGAATTGTAGCCTTGTTCCTGTTTTTTTATCCATCCTTAAAGCTTCTCCTTTGAGTTAATGCATTCTAGTTTTACCAGGCTGATTCTCCTGGTTAAATCTAGGGAGGCAGCTGAAACACTGAGGAAGTCAATATTGACTGCGGATCCTTAACCTAGGCTAGATGCTGTGGATTCTTAGACAGAGCTTAGAGGTAATCCTAAACTCTTAAAAATAAAGCAAAAACTCTAATGGTCTTTCTTTCCAGGCTGGACAGTTTTCATGTCCAGACCCAGCAATGGATTATATTTCTACCACCTATGTACTAGCTAGGTGGTACAGTAGAGTATGTAGTCTCAGGAATTAACTTTCATTTTTTGACTTGAAACCTAGAAATCAATGAGATCAACCACAACCATTACAGCTTTCCCAACTACTGTAGTAAGTTGACTTTATTCTATGGAAGCCATCCCTTAATTCTCAACTTTTCCCAAAAGTTGGATTTTAAGTAGAGTTCATCTAATGACTGAAGACTGAACTTTTGACACATAAAATAAATGAAAGCAAAGATCTCAAGCACACAACTAAACAGAAAATTAATAAAGAGCAAAACAGTGCCTGACAGTGAGGAACATTAGGATCTTAAGAGACCTCAGAAACAGATGGACTTCTTACATCTGGATATCTCTTTTACATACAAGTGTAAAGAGAGAGAACAGAAAAATTTGAACAGAGGTCAGTTCAGTTCAAAGACAGAGGGAGAGACCAAACCAAAATCCCAGAGCACGTCAGTGCTATTATTCTCTGATTCAGTTTGCTTTTGTGACCACTACCTTCTCCTCCTCCATCTTTTCAAATTGCCTTTCTTGTAATGTATAGCTCTTCTGCCACTCTTCTGTTTCTCTGGGAAATTTAAGATAGCCTTTTTAGGTTGGTCCCTTTTTCTGAGTCATATTTTCCCTCAAAGTTATTTCCCCAGAATTCCTTGCCTTTGTGGTGCTCCAAGACAGACATCCAGAATTGGAAATGAACAGTGCTCGGCAGACACAACTGTTTCAACAGAATGGAAGCAGACAAATCAGAGCTCATTAAATCTGATGCCACACACAGGAAGGAAGGAGAATCAAAAAGAATCCCAAGATCTGTCAGCTTCTAGAGCCAATGAGTCTCCCGCACAGAGAGAAGACTGAAGGACTAGGGCCAAGGTGGGAAAGCAAATTTTGGAATTCCAAGTAGGCTGACAAAACAGGTCCCTGGGTGCTATACACATGCACAATATTCTGACACACTTTTTTAAAAAATTACCATTGCCAAAGTGACCAGAATGCTGGTGCTGGGATGGATTCAAGAGGCAGCTTTATTAAATACATTAGAGATACAGATGCTGTCCTTGTTCACTCTCAAAATATAGCTTGACTGTCAGTTAGTTCCCCTCTGCCTAAATTCACTCCAAGAATCTGACATTTTCTTTCCTACTGTCTTTCAAAGATTGTTCTACCTAGTTAGGCTAGCAGCAAAAACCCACACAGGAAGTTTTTAAAGATAGTCGGGGTTCATTGGTTTTTCAAATGGTCCCTGGAGGTGTGATTGGTGAAAAATTACCACCTGTCACTGGCCACTCCATGGAGAACTCCATTCAGTCAAACTTAACCAACCCTTTTATTCCCCAGGTTTGCTACCCCCACCAGCTAAATGACTACAAGTTGCCCATTTCAACCTTACTACACTGCTTGGGAATCCAAAAAAGTGTGTATTTTTACATGTACACACAAACACACTCAGAATAATTCTGTCAACTCAACTGATCTCAAATGATCAAATTGCCAGTCTCTTTGTGCTCTGATTATGAAAAAACACACCTTCCAGAGCTGTGTCTCCAATCCTATTTATGTGTCAGAGCAAAGCATGAAAGCTTAAGTTTTAATTTTTTTAAAGAAAAATCAATTTCCTCCTCTTTCTCCACTATGGAAACATCAAACTGCCTAATTTTGCAAACTATTTTCCAGGTTTTTCCATCTTTCTCCTGCTGGCAGCATTAGGCTACACTCTTTGCATTAAGGTTCATAGTTTCAGAGATTTAGAGGTGGCACAGAGATCATCTCTAAGCCCTTTGTCTTACAGATGAGGAAACTGAGGCCCATAGAGGTGGAGTGAAAGGTTTGAGGTTATATAGGTAGAAAGCTGCACTTATACCAATAAACCTAAGGTCAGTGACTGAGACTTACAAATCTATGTTTGACATGAATCTCCCAAAAGAGTCATCATTTGTCTTTGTATTAGTGAGGAGGAAATAAACTCTGACTTCATTAGAGGTTTACAAGTTAAATTGGGATATCCATTTGGTAGGTATATGGCAGAGGGTATTCTTATGCCAATGAAGTTTGGACTTAATACCCTCTGAGGGCCTCTCCAGGTCTGAGATTCTGTAATTCACTTTGTCCTTCATATTTAGGATGAGATTTATTAGAAGAGTAAGGAATCTAACTAGCTCAACCACACATTCAAACCCTTCATAGTTTCTTTTTTCCTTTTTCCTTTCTTCCTCCCTTCTTTTGTTTCCCTTCTCTCCTTTGTTTCTTAATTTCTTCCTTAATTTCTTCCTTCCCTCTATTCATCTTGCTTGTATAGTCTACCTTCCCTCTTTTCTTCCTTAATTTCTTCCTTCCCTCTACTCTTCTTGCTTGTATAGTCTACCTTCTCTACTAAAAGCCAATTTCATATTATATTCCAAAACCACAATATTCATTTCTGCCACCATTCTTTTCCTTGTATCATATCCCTAGAGTGACCTAGCATGTAAGGGGGTGAAGATAGAGTAAGATCCTGCTAGGGAAGGTTGTAATAATATGAATTTGCACTTATAAATGTATTTATACATGTAGATAAAAACCTTAAAATTTACAGAGTATTTTCCTTACAACTGTAAGAAGAAACAATTGAAGTGTTCCTTATCTAAGAAATGATTTGTTCATAATCAGATGGTCAGTAAATCTCTAAAGCAGGATTCAAAAAGATTCAAATGTCTACGTCCAATACTATACCTACTTTGCCAAAAATCTGTGAAAATTTCACCAACATGTGGAAGCCTTCTCACCTATAGGGGTTCCAAATCAGGCACGGATATGGACATTGAATCAGGAAATTCAAACCATGAGGAAGGAGATGGAGAGTTGTATAGACTTGAAAGATACAAAATAAGAGACCAATCAAAGAAGGAAAAAGTCTGGATCTCTAAGTCTGAATAAAGCACAGAACTAGCTAGAGAGAAGTCTGAAGAATACTCAAAGGCAATTGAGAACACCTGCTCCCTGACTATTACAACTGGATATTAGAAATCCCACCCCTACTCATACTGACTGGGCAATGGCTTATGGTACATTCTATTCCCTCCTACCCGGAAAGCTCTCTCTCCTCTTCTTCATCTCTCCACATCCTACCCACCCTACACCAAGTCCCATCTCGAAAACCCTCAACTCCAGGTCACCCTCTCCAATCGAATCTTCAATGACATGTTTTTGTTGTTGTATAATTTAATCATTTAAGTCATGCCTAACTCTCGTGTCCCCATTTAGGGTTTTCCAGGCAAAGATATTGGAGTAGTTTGCCATTTCCTTCTCCAGATCATTTGACAGATGAGTAAACTGAGGCAAATGTGTTTAAGTGACTTGTCCAAGCTCACAGAGCTAGTGTCTATGGACAGATATGAACTCAAAAAAGATGAGTCTTCCTGACTTTAAGCCTGGCACGCTGGCCAGTTTGCCATCTTGGTTGAATTTAATGACATTCAATTCCACCAAGAGATGATAAGTTCCACCTATATGTAAAGCATTGTGCTAGGTACTAAGGATAAAGAACTTGCAAAGAGCACAGTCTCCTCCCTCAAGAAGCCCCTAGTTCCATTTTCTAACTAATTTAGGACTTAGTAAGACCTTTTATTCTTTTTCCCATTTGTGAATCATGTTTCTGCAAAGAATCATAGTTTCATGGTGCCATAGAATGTAAAACATGGGAGAGACATTAGAAATCCACCTAATCCAGCATTGATGAAGAAATGGCAGCATGCATGCAAAGATGACACTCGGGAAACTGCTCCGTTCCCCCTCTTCCCAGCACCCAACAACATTTTTGCATGCTCCCACCCCTCTGTCCAGCCACCCAAAGCAAGTACTTCCTCCCTCATCTCCCTCCAGTAATGTAGGGGCTCACAGACAGCTTAAATCTGCCCTATGGACACTTGGACTCAGAAAAGGTTTGCCAAAGCTGACTTAGTCCAACCCTCTCAAGTCACAAAAGAGGAAATTAATGCCCCACAAGGTAAGAAAAATTGCACAATCATGCAGCAATGGAAGGATTCAAATCCAGGTCTCCTGACTCCAAATCTGGTCATCTACATTTCAAGGCCTCCCCACAAAAGGCACCGCACATAAATGCTTTCTCTCCTGCCCTCATTGGATGCATCATACTTTCAGCCCAGAATTGACCAGATTCTTAATATCTCTCCCCTCCTCTAGCAAAGCATAATTTCTGAAAGCCTGAAAAGCACTCCCTTTGAAATCATCATAGAAAAGGCATATTTTGTTTTTGCATATGCATGTATATAACCATATATAAATATACATACATGTGCATATGCTATATGTGTATAATATGATATACATGCACACATGCAGCATATATAATTAGGAGATGGAGAAGAAAGCCCTCAAGATTGGGGAATCAGTACAGTGAGTTATCCTTGAGGCTAATCTTTTGAGAGATGGAATCCCCAACGAAAATGAAAAAAAGATGGAGGATATGGACTAGCCCAGGGGATAGATAGCATGTAGAGAGCACAAAAGACAGGAGGATCGGAGGAGAGCAAGCACCCACATGCAGCTCTGCAGTGTCCTTAGTTGAAGAGAGCATGAGTTCAAGGTCAAGCCTCTCTCAAAGGTCCCTCTGCCACTACAATCCCAGTGAAGTCTAGGTGCCACAGTTAATCTTCAAATGAACGGCATACCAATGAAGAAAGAGAGAATGATTATTATATTAGTCAGCTGGGAGGAGCTTCTAGAGAATCATTATGTTTTCCAGAGAGAGCTTGGAGTGAGTTCTTCTTGGATAAATTGTGACACCTGCTGGTTTTTAATAAAGAAAATCCAGATTTCATGTTTGGGAGAGAAATGCATGTCTGAGGTTCTATGGCAGCATAGATTGCTTCTCTGTTGACCAGATCTTTTTTAGTAGACCCTGACGGTAAAGTAATCACACCAAAAGAGAATTTATGTGGCAGTTTCAGAGAAACAAGAAGACCATGGGGGTTAACACACCAGCAGAGTATCCCAAAATGTAAATATTTCATTTAGAAAGCCATATGCAATTAGCACTGTAACAATAATAATAGCAATAACAAACATATACATAGAATTTTACAAATACCTCCATCATCATTTTAATCACTCCTGCATAATAATCATTAGCATTTATATAGCGAATTAAAGTTCGCAGAGTTCTTTCTAAATATTATTTCAATGGCTCTTCACAACCATCCTGGGAGGTAAGTGCTATTATTGTCCCCATTTTACAAATGAGGAAAAAGCAAACAATGGGTAAGTACTCTAGTAAGTAGGTCTTTGAGACTGTATTTGAAACCAAGTCTTCCTTCTCAATCATTATCATTTGATTCACAAACTAATCTTACAGGGTAGACAAGGCAATTTGTTTCATTTGGCTTGGTTTGGTTTGTTTTAATACCACCATTTGACAAAAGAAAAAAAACTGAGATTTCAGACAGTTTAATGATATGCCCACCGACACTCATCTAAGATATGGAAGAAATTATACTAGGACCCATATCTTTTGACTTCAAATCCTTTTTTCCACTATATCATACTGCTTTCTGAGGCTAGAGAAATGGACTACCTAGATAGATCACTGGATCATCTTTCTTGAGCTGGAAGGGACCTCCAAAGTCAACTCATTCAATCTTCTCATTTTATATGGAAGAAACTGAGAATGAAGGAAATTAAGTGGGAGAGGGGGAAATGAAGGGGAATGCGCATTTATATAGCTCCTGTTACCTGTCAGACACTATGCTAAGTGCTTTTAACAAATATTACCTCATTAGATTATCACAATGACCCTGTGAGATTGGGAACCATTTTTAGTTGAGGAAACTGAGGCACGCAATGACTTATTCATGGTTATACAGCTACAAGTAATGAGGATATATTTTAACTAAAGTCTTCCTGATTCCAGGTCCAGAGTTCTATCCTCTGCACCACCAATTACCTCTACAGAGTCTTGCCCAAGGTCAGATAGGTATTAAGAATCAGAGCAGTCTTCTGATTCCTGAGTCAGCATTCTCCCCATTGTACCAAAAAGAAAAGGGCTTCTTTTATCCTCTTCTTCAGAACCTTGCTTCATTGATTATTGTCTATCATCTTCAATTCATTGTTCTATCCAGTCTCCCTCCCTAGAGACGAGAAACAAAAAATTTCTTTGACTTTGCTTCATCTTCAAACTATTCTCTTCTCTTTCTCCTTCCAAACACTATTAAATTTCTTTTAAAAATCAGGTTTTTTGTATTCATTTTTTCAAAGCCCCACAACCTAGCATCTTTCTCTACCACTCTACTTAAAACTCAATAAGATCATAAGTAAAATCATAGAATCACAGGTTTAAAACTGAATGGGACCTTTTAAAGGTCTCTAATTAAACCATCTCATTTTTTAGATGAAAAACAGAGTTCCCACTTATCTAAGGTCACACAAGAAGTGAGAGAATCACGATTCAAACTAGGCTCTGCTGACTTCAAATCTAATCTCCAGTTACCTCTTCTCAGTTTTCAAACTCTTCCTTGACTTTTGTGCAGCCCTTAGACTGCGATATCCTTCTGAATCTCTTTGCCTTTGGTTTTTAGACACTGCTCTATCCTAATTCCCCTCCTACTTCTCTGATTATCCCTCATCTGTGTCCACTAATTATTTCCTCCCTTAACTATGTTATATTATATGGATATAACTAAGTATGTATATAACTCAGAGTTCTACCTTTGACATTCATCTTTTCCTTCTCTACATTCTCTCCCTGGTATCCTTCATGTCTCTAGTTATACAGACAATTCTGATAACTATATCTCCAGCCCTGTTCCAGTTTCATATTTCCATCTACTCAATGACCTAGTCAAACTCAATGAATCCCAAACTCAATTAATCTTCCTCAATTAAA
The DNA here is from genome assembly GCF_016433145.1 of Gracilinanus agilis. NCBI lineage: Eukaryota > Metazoa > Chordata > Mammalia > Didelphimorphia > Didelphidae > Gracilinanus > Gracilinanus agilis. The sequence goes on along the minus strand of NC_058132.1, from coordinate 113,258,685 downwards.
TCTGCCAATAATTGTCACTTTGCTATTTCTCTTAATGATATCAGCATACTCCTGGCTATCTATACCACATTTGATTTTATCCTTTTCCCAACTCTGACATTTAATCAGGGTCTAAATAAAGATAATGTTATTTCCATGAGGTGAGGACATTTGGGATAATTGGTTTAGCTAAATCTGTTTTGTTTTGTTTTCAATAAAACAGAAGACTCGTAGGAGAAAGAAGGAAGGTTATATTCAGAAATAAACGTGATGTAAAAATAAAAGGCATCAACAAACTTTTCAATTAAATAATACCACAGTCTTAGATTAAAGTGTAAGATATCTCTTATGTCCCTGCCTCCAAACCTTCTTCCTCACTCCTACTGCTGCCATTTCAGTTCAGAACTTTGTTACTCCTTCCTAGACTATTTCATGACCAATCTGTTGATCTCCAAAGCAATGACATGGAAAGGCAGCACAATATAATATATAGAGAATTGAACTTGGGGTCAAGAGACTTGGATCTAAATTCTGCCTCCAACCTCTAGCTTCCTGACCATAGAAAATATTTATTTACTTAAGTCACTCTCTCAAAACTTCAGGTTGCTTCTACCACCTATTTCTCAGAGTTGCCTCCAGTCAAGAACTTTGCTAACTTTAGAGCTATATAAGTGTGGATGATTATTGAAGCCTGTCTGGGGATGTCCCTTACTCATTTTCTCAAAAATCTGCAACAAACCACTTTATGACCCAGTGTTCCCTTTTACTCCTTTTAAACCCCAGCCACACCATTACTCCCAAGTTCTCCTATTTTCCTAGGCTTTATAGTGGCCCCAATTGTGAGTGACCTCCTTGATTCCCAAGGACCCACTTTGATATATGGATATACATTTTTGTCTCCACACTTTCAGTACCTTGGACAATGAGTTCCTGGGATAGCTGGCTGCTTTTCTTTTTTTGTTTTTTGTTTTGTTTTGTTTGGTTTGGTTTGGTGAGGAGGGGACCTAACAGGCAGGAGAAAGATAATACAGGAGCTACTTCACAAGGTTCTTGAGAAGAAAATTTTAATAAGCTTAAAACTAGGGAGACTTCTGGCATGCCCTCTATAATGCTCTGCAGTTTACAAAGGATTTTACATACATTAACTTATTTGTTCTTCACAAACAATGATCAGTTGTCGTCTATTATCATTTATTTTATAACTGAAGAAACTGAGGCTGAGCACAAATTCAGTCAGCCAATCAAGAAATATTTCTTGAGAATTTATTATCTACTAGGCTCTGTAGTAAATGCTGGGAACATGAAGAAAAGATGGGGGGCCAGAATACCTCTCCTCAACTATATAGCAGAGTAAAATTGGAAGTGCAAGGAGGAAGAAGGCTTCTTACAGAAGGTAAGAACTGAGATGACTCTTGAAAGAAGCCAGGAAACTCAGGTGATGAAAATGAGAAGGGAGGACACACCAGGTCTAGAAGAGAACTAGAAAAAGACACTGATTCAGGAAGCGGAATGTCCTGCATGATGAACTTTAAGGAAGCCAATACTACTGAATAGAACATATGGAAGGGAACAAAATGTGAGAAAACTGGAAAGGTTGGAAGGGAGCAGATTGGGAAGGGTTTTTAAAACTGACCAGAACATTTTATATTTTATCCTAGAAGCAATAGGGACCAGTCCATTGAGGAAATGGTACAGAGGGTGAAATGGTCAGATTTGAATTTTAGAAAGATCACTTTGGCTGTTGAGTGGAGAATGGATTAGAATGTAGACAGACCTGACACAAGAAGACCAAGCAGAAGATAATTCAAGTAAGAGGCAATGAAGGCCTGCATTGAGCTAGTGATTATGTGAATGGAGAAAAGATTTATTGTGAAGGTAGCAATGACAGGACTCCCTAGCAATATAGTGATCACTCATCTATTGTGGAAATTATGTTCCAGAGACCTCTACAATAGGTGAAAATTCTTGAAATAGAAGTTTTATATTTATTTTATCATGTATATATATTTTAAAGCTTTATAAACCCTTTCCACACTCATATAAACCTTTTCCTCCCTCTTTTTTTTCTTGTACATATCCTGGCTTATTCTTTAATTTAATTGATTAACTTAATGCAAAGTCCAGGTGAGCTTCACTCATACATAAATGAGGAAACTGAGTCCAGAAAAAAGAAGGGGTTTTTTTGATACCCAAAGGACTCATAGTGGTCTTCAAGTCACTCAAGTGACTCTCATTCACTACTCTGCATAATATGCTAGGTTAGGCCACTCAGAAAAAAATCTTTCCTGGACCAGGAAAAAGATGAATAGTTAGTACTTGTTGTTGTTGATGATGATGATGTTGATGATAATGATGTTGATATTGATGATGTTGTTGATGATGATAATAATGATGATTGAATTTGGAATTGGAGGTTTTCCTTCCATCTGAACCTTTCTGACCTATGATAGATAGATAGATAGATAGATAGATAGATAGATAGATAGATGTAGATATATTGGACATTTCATCCTACACAGTTTGTGACTGTTCTCCCTAAATATACTTCTAGATACCCCGATGATAATAACAATTTTTAAGAATTACCAATATCATCTCTTCTTATAGGAATACAAATCATTTGAATTTATTGAGTTCCTTAAAAAAGTGGGGGTTTTGTTTGTTTTTCCCTATCTCAATTACCTTTTGGTGATTCTCTTGAGTTCTCTGTTTGGGCATCAAATTTTCTTTTTAAGTCTGGTCTTTTCTTTATGAATGTTTGGAAGTCTTGTATTTACTAAATGACCATACTTTCCCCTGCAAAAATATAGACAACTTTTCTGGGTAGTCAATTCTTGTTTGTAGACCCAGCTCCCTTGCTTTCTAGAATATTATTTTCCATGCCTTCCAGTCCTTCAGTGTGGATGCAGCCAGGTCCTGTGTTCTCCTAACTGTGGTTCCATGATGTCTGAATGATTTCTTCTTAGCAACTTGTAGTATCTTCTCCTTGGTCTGGTAGTTCTTGAATTTAGCTATAACATTGCTGGGCATTGTCAATTGGGGATTAAATGCAGGAGTTGATCTATGGATTCTTTCAATCTCCATTTTTCCCTCTTATTCAAGACTGTCAGGGCAGTTTTTTTATAATTTCCTTTAGAACTATGTCCAGGCTTTTCCTTTTGTCATGATTTTCCAGTAGTCCAATAATTCTTAAATTGTCTCTTCATCCTCCTCCTTCTGATCTGTTTTTCTTTGTAGGTCATCTTTCACTTTCTTTGCCTTGTTTTCAAACTGGTCAATTTTGGCTTTCAAGACACTATTTTGTCCATGTGCCTCTGTTTCCAGATGACTTTTTTTGCTTTTTAAGTTCTTTTCTCAGTTGTCTTCAGCCTCTCTTAATTGTTTTTTGAATCATGTTTTGAGTTCTTCCAAAGCCTGAGTCTAATTCGCTGGAGTTTCTGCATTTTTGCTTGCTGATCCTTGGTTCTCCTCTGTTCCATTTGCTCTTTGTTCATTACCTGCATAGATGTCGTTAATTATAATTTCTCTTTTTCTTTTTATGTTGTTTACTCATATTTTTTCCTTCTTTCCCCCCAGTCATTGGCTATAACCTTGCTCCTCTGATTATTTGCTGGATCTATGGAACTGGACTATTCTGTCCTGAAGAGATTTCTTCTTTACTCTGCTGATTGACTAGATTCTTCCTCACTCATATCAACCTTTCTCACACTTATAAATACTTCATCTGCTCTTAAACACTATCTATATTCTTAAACCTAAGTAATTTTAACAAAATCCCAAGATATACAAAAACTCTTTGATACAGCATTAGATTTTTTTTAAAAACCCACAATACAGGGAAGGCACAAAAAATGAACTGCATTATTGCAAGGGACAACTGTAGATTAAACAGACATCCTTATTTTTATGTAAGGAGTCATAGATGACACTAACATTGTGAATATGGGAGACTGAGATGATGGTAGTGTCTTTTTTCTTTTTTTAATATTTCATTTTCCCCCAATTACATGTAAAAACAATTTTTAACACTTGTTCAAAATTCTATCCTTCCCTCTTATCTTCCCTCCCACCTCTCCCCTCTCCCTGAGACAGTAATCAATCTGATATAGATTTTACCAGTGAAATCATGTAAAACATTTTTCTAGATTATTTATTTTGTAAAAGAGATCTCAGACAAAGAAAAAAAGAAGAAATATAGTAAGTTTTGGTTTGCTATCATATTCCATCAATTCTTTCTCTAGAGCAGTGATTCCCAAATTTTTTTGGCCTACTGCCCCCTTTCCAGAAAAAATATTACTTAGCTCCCCCTGGAAATTATGAAACTATTTATTGAATTCAGAATAGAATGTAATACCAAAAAAGTGTGGCTATCACCACTCCCCTGGATCGCTGCAACACCCACCAGGGGGCAGTAGCACTCATTTTGGGAATCACTGCTCTAAAGGTTGATGGTATTTTGCATTATAAGTCTCTGGGATTGTCTTAGATCGCCATATTGCTGAGAATAATTAGGTCATTCACAGTTATTCAAAAAAATATTGCTTTTAGAGTAGCTAGGTAGGATAACGGATAGAGTGCGAGGTCTGGAGTCAGGAGGATCTGGTTTCAAATCTGGCCTCAGATACTTCCTAGCTATGTGACCCTGGACAAGTCACTTAACCCCTCTTGCCTAACCCTTGCCATTCTCCTGCCCTAGAACTGATCCCAAAACAATTAGGATTACAGGAAGGTAAGGATGAGAGAGAGAGAGAGAGAGAGAGAGAGAGAGAGAGAGAGAAAATAGATAGATAATTGATGTTGATAATGATATTGATATTAATGTGTACAACATGGTGTTGTCTTTGATGACAACAGGGAAGTTCAGAAGATGAAGTTTAGGCTGGTGAGGGTGGATAAAAAGTTTTCTGTTTGGGATATGTTGAGTTTAAAATATTTGCAAGACATCTAATTCAAAATGCACAAGAGGCAATTGTTAGAATGGAAGTCAGCAAAGTGGTTCAGGCTAGATAAATAAATCTGTAAATCACTTACATAGAGATAATAATTGAATCCATAGACATTCATGGGATCACCGTGTGATAGCATAGAAAGAGAAGAAAAGAAGTTGAGTCACTTACACAATGTCACATGGCTAGGAAATATCTAAAAGGGGATCAAAAATGAGAACTTCCACCCTCCAAGGCTAACCCTCTATCCAGCTGCCCCACTTATAAATGAAAGCCTGCTCCTATACTCATGGACCTCAATAATAGAGTCAGCGATTTAGAACTGGAAGGAACTTCAAAGATCAGATAGCCCAACCTCCTCATTTTATTGATGAGGAAACTGAGTCCTCAGAATATTAAGCAACTGGCCCAAAGTTCATTCAAGAGACAGAATTCAAACTTAAATCCCCTGATTCCTAAGTTAGCACTTTTCCCACAATGCTCCATTGCTCTCGTATATAGGGAGTTTTGAAGTTTACAAAGGGCTTTCTGTTCAATCTCCTGTCAGAGTCATATATGTATTATTACTCCATTTTATGGACAGGAAAACTCAGACCCATAAAGATGAAAAAATTTGCACTGGCCACATGGCTAGGAAGCTGCAGAATTAAGATTCTAACTAATCAGGATCAAAACTCCTATCTGCTTAATAATTGTTTGTTGGATGGGTGAATAGGTGGCACAATGGATAGAGTACATTGGACTTGGAGACAGGAAGATCCAGTTCAAATCCAGCATCAGATACTTACAAACTATGTGACCATAAGTAAGTCACTTAATTTCTGTCTGCCTCAGTTTCCTCAATGTAAAATGGGAACAATAAGCACCTACTTACCAGGGCTGCTGTGAAGGTTCAATAATATTTCAATTGTAAAACGCTTAGCACAGTGCCTGGCACATAGTAAACACTACATAAATATTAACTGCTATTATTATCATCATCATCATCATCATCTTCAAAATGGGGATAAAAGCAGCACCTACCTCCTAGGGCTGGTGTGAGAATCCATTGAGATTTCAATTGTAAAGCATTTAGCACAGTGCCTGGCACATAGTCAATACTATATAAATGTTAGTTATTATTATTATTATTATTATTATTATCTCCAAAATGGGGATAAAATTAGCACCTACCTCCTAGAGTTGTTGTGAGGATCCAATGAGATTTCAAATATAAAGCACTTAGTAAGTGCCAGGCACCTAGAAGGTATTATATAAGTGTTAACTACTATTATAGTTATTATTAAAGTATGTTTTAAGCCTTAGCCTATATAATTACTAGCTACTGTCATTATTTATATTGGAAGAATGAATGAAAATACTAAAACCAGGGACAGCTGGGTAGCTCAGTGGATTGAGAGCCAGGTCTAGAGACAGGAGGTCCTGGGTTCAAATCTAGCCTCAGACACTTCCTAGCTGTGTGACCCTGGGCAAGTCACTTAATCTCCATTGCCAAGCCCTTAGTGCTCTTCTGCCTTGGAACCAATACACAGTATTGGGTCCAAGATGGAAGGTTATGGTTTTAAAAAAAGAAAGAAAGAAAATGCTAAAACCACATTTTTATTCTATGCTCATATTTCTGAACGATTAAACCTGGCTTCACCACTCTACCCTCAATCTTCACTGCATGTATTTGTCTTTTACTTTGGATGAAATGATCCTGCATCTATTTTTGGTCAGCGTTTTCATTGCTGGGAATCAGACAGACAATGGATTTATCCAATAGCCATAATCCTTTTTTCATTGCAAATAGCGATGAAAGCAAGTTCACACCGAGCCATCCCAAGCAGCAGAGCTTCTATCATGGCCAAGGGCCAGAAATGAGGAAAATGGTGGAGGGAAACCTCATATTTTGCAAATGGCAAACTACATCCTGCTTTTGCAGTTGGCTTTCATAATCCTGTCTTCTTCAGCAAAGCAGATCTGCAGCTGTGGAAAGGAGAGATGAGAAAATACTCCAGCTAAAGCCAACGTCATTAGGGTTTTTATATAAAATGATGAAAAAATATGCAGAGCTGGCCTGGCAGAATGCCCACTCCACCAATGCACTCACAAACGTTTTCATCATGTCACTGCAGGTGGGGGAAGGAGAACGGAAGCCAGAAACATAAAGATTAAATTTAGCTGCAAATTGAATTGCACTCCCCACGCTGCTTGCATCTCTGTTCGCTGTCCCGCTCTGCTCAGCTCAGCCTGTGAGCTGAGCTGAGACTTCTTCTGGTCTTGTGGTTCCTTCTTCCAGACACCGCAAGCCTGCTAGGTAATTCCATCAGTTCAAATGAGCCCATGTTTGCCTAATTGATAAGATAAATAGACATCTGTTCTCTGAGTGAGCAGACACGAATGGAATTCTCAAATATCGAACATTCTGGCAAGGAAATCTCGTTCGTCTCAGTGACCCCCAGCCCTGCCAGCCCAAATCCCCAATACAGGAAGATCCATAAACTGGAGCTCATTGGCCTGTTCTTCTGAATTTGGGCCTCTAGAATATCCCATTCCCGAGCCTAGTGATGTCTGTTTACTTTGTTACTCAGCTTTTATTAGTGTGGCACCTACACGCTCTCAAGATATTTTCTAGGCGAAGAAATGGAATTGCTTTCATTCTGTCCCCTTGTGGTTCAGTCTTTTTTGCTTTAATCAAGTGGTTGTTAAACTTTTTCGTGTGTCGTGGCCCCCTCTGACTGGGTGGAGAGGCCTAGGAACTCCTTCACAGATTCATATTTTTAAATTTATAAGTGAAATATATAGGATTGCAAGGGAAAAAAATTATTTTGGGGAAAAGTTATCCATTTTCTTAAATTCACAGACCTCAGATTAAGAACTTCTGCTGTTAGCCTCCTTGGCACCCACTGCTTTCACCCACATAAGCTTCCCTGGGCCTCATGGTAATGAACAGCTTCTCCATGGCTTCTCTCCATGGCACCCCTGACACTGCTCTCTGGGAAGGGACTGCTTTTCTTTCTTCACATTTTCTTTTTTATTTATCACTCTTCACTTGAGACAGTGCCATAACATGCGAAGTCTCACCTGCTTTTCTTTTTTTTTTTTGTAATTTTATCAAAAGATATTTTATTGCCCAATTACATGTCATAACAATTTTCAACATAATGTTTTCTGAAATTACAACATCCAAATTGTCTCTTTCCCTCTCTTCCCTCCCTCCTCTCAGAGATGGCAAGCAATTTGATCTGGGTTACACATGTATAGTCATGCAACACATACTTCTATATTTCAACCACTTTCCTTAATTTGTACTTCCAGCTCACCTTCCAGGCTGTCCCACTACCATCAATTTGCTCCTTTCTATATTATTTGAGTTACCATCTTTTTCTCCCCCACACCGCTTACGTCCCAGGATCCTTTTGCTTTGTTTTCCCCTATTAGAATGTGAGTTCCTCAAGAGGAGGGGCCATCTTTTTTTTATTTTTCAGTCCTCAGGACCCACAAAACAGTACCTGGCACATAGTGATTGTTAAACTCTCTCTCACTCTCTCTTTCTTTCTCTCTCTCATCTATCTCTCACTCCATTTCTCTCTCTTTCTCTCTTTTTCTCTCTTTCTTTCTCTTTCCCTCTCCATCTCTCTCTCTTTTTCTCTTTCTCTCCCTCCCTCTCCTTCTCTATCTACTAATCTACATATATATGTATATATATGTATATGTATATATATATTTACCTACCTATGTCTATCTATCTATATCTACCAACCTACTTATCATATATCTATTGATCTATCAGTGTGCCTGTCTATCCATCTATCCCTATCCATCCACCCATCCATCAATCCATCCATTTTTCTATCTCACTATCTGAAGTAGAGAGATACAGAAATGTTTTTACATTTATGTTTCACTCCTCTCTCCCCAAGAGCAAATTAAGAATCTTGGAAAGTTAGGTCTGAAAAGAGACCTCGAGATTTTCTGATCCAAACTTTTCATTTCCTAGACAAGAAAATCAAAAACCAAAAAGAAAAAAGAATTTTCCAGACAATTGATCTGTGGTAGAACTGTTACTAGGAGCCAAGTCTTCTGATTCCTAATGTAAAGGTTAGCTCAAAGTCTCTTGGGGCTGTGACAGACTATAGATGGGAATAGAAAATATGCATTTCTATAGTGCCTCCCATGTGCCAAGTACTATGCTAAAAATTTTATAAATATTATTTCATGTGATCTTCACAACCACTTTGGGAAGTAAGTGCTATTATTATCCCCATTTTACAGATGAAGAAACTAAGCTATATAGAGGTGAAATAACTTGCTCAGAGTTATATAGCCAGGAAGTATTGGAAGCTGGATTTGAACAGAGATCTTACTGACTTTAGGTCTCATATTCTTTTCATTGTACCACCTAGCTATTTCATATATGTATGTATAGCTGCATGTATACATACATCTATAAACATGTATGCACATACATGTATATATCGTGTGTGTGTGGAGATAGGTGAAGATATAGATTAGCTATACATATAAGTAGATAGAAGAGAAACAGGAAGGTACCTAGGAAAAGCCAAGTAGTAGGGGCTAGACAAGTAGAAAAGGGGGAAGTAACCTTGGTAGAAGGTAATGACTTCGTTTTTTGAGCTGAGTTGCCTCTTTGTCTCTTCCTCAACAGTTCATTTACATGACAGAATTAAAAGGGGAATTGCAATTGAGAAACAGGGAGACCACAGAACCCCAAAGTAATCTGACAGTATTGGGCTCTATAGATAATTATTTGGTACTTTCTAGCCTTGAGAGATTAAAATTTAAAAGTATTAGGATTGTTTCAGGTACGCCAAAGTGAAATCTCTGGGGGAGACCAATTTCCCTATACCAGAAAGTTCAAACCAAAGGAAAGATTAAGCCCAATGGCATGAGTTAGCTGGGAGGACTCTGCTTTACATCCTGAAAAGCTTGGTGCCATTGGCAAAAATGTCCTGCTGGACATGATTCTATCTAGCCAAGACTCTGAAAAGGAACAGACAAACTAAATAAAGAAAAATTGGAGAGAAGGATCACCCTGAGTGAGATAGTTCTTGTTCTTATGGCAGAAGTCAAGGCAGCTGCTTTTCTTTAAAAAAAAAAAAAAGCTAGGAAAAGAGCTAGCTTTTAGACTAAAAGAGCTGAAAGTCCATTCTGTTCATAAGTAAAAGCTAGCACAAAAGCCAAAGAATTCAGCCAAAGGCAGAAGCTAAAAGCCTATGCCCAGGAGGACTAGGTCTAACAACAGCCAGTGGAGACTACCCATAAGACATCAGCCTTCAAAACAGGTGGCCAAGACTAGACCACAGTGGAGGACCAATAGGAACAATTGAAGGAAATCACTGGAAGATATCAGTGACCCTGTCATATGAAAGTCATGTTTCCTCTCTTGGCATAAAGATGGCTCAGGGGATAGTGATAGAGCTCTAGTCAGAAAGACCTTAGTTCTGCCCTCAAGACACTTAACTAGCTGTGTGAACTTGAGCAAGTCATTTAACCCCTATCTGTCTTAGTTTCTTCATTCATAAAATTAGAATAATAATAGCACTTCCTCCTGTAATTAGTGTGAAGATCAAATGATGTAATAATTGTAAAGTGTTTAACACAGTGCCTGATATAGAATAAGCTCTATGTAAATATTTATTATATGCCTTGGACACATGTATTTCCCTCATCTGTGACTCTCTACAAATATATCATATATGTGTCTAATCTTCTTCATCAATGTATGTTTTTATGGGATATTGTGCTCAAAGATTATGGGAGGAATGTTTTATTGCTATTTTCCCTCCATTTCATGTAGAACCCTTGCTTAGAACTAATTGTGTCTTGTGGCTATTAAAGAAAACATATTAATCAGGATTTATGAGCTATGGGGTTAGAATTGTTGTTCCTCCTCCATTTTTGAAGAGGACAAATGACATAATGGGGTGATGTCTTGACTTGTGTGTGAATTAGATTTAAGTGAAGTAAAGTTACACAAAGTCATCAGTCTTGCTCTCTCTTCCAAAGTCATTGAAGTCAAGAAGCAAGGTAATAGTCAAGATGGCAGGTTGCAGTGGCCAAGGTCATGCATAGAATAGCTTGAACATAGGGGAACCTTCTCTGAGAGACTATGATTTAAGAGGGCTCTATATGCCTATATTCTTTCCACTATGCTTAATCCCATTGGAATGAATCTCTTCCCTCTACCCAAAAGTCTACTTACCTAACCACAAGGTTTGTGGGGCATAACATTGTACAATCCAATGTCTGTGCCTTCTAGACTGCCCAAACTTTTAGGACAGCCATTTCAAACTGTTGATTACAGCACACATAATCGATCTTTGTTTCTCAGAAATCAAGGACTCAATCTTATGGCAAATCTTGTTCTACTATAAAGTCACTCTGATTGCCTATGCAAGGGTAAATAGGAAAAGTTAGCATTGGATGGGGGCCTGAGCTGAATAGTTAGTGACCAAAATAGCCACGCTGAGTCGAGGAAGAGCAGGAGCTATAACAGACAATAGTCATTTCACAGCATCATTTAGCCATCCATACACATATAAATGCCAAAGTGTTATTTTCAAGTTGCTTCTTCCCTAAGAATAGATCTTAAAGACCATTCCCAAGTTCTTCCATCAAGCATATGGAGAGATTTGACTTCAGCATTCTGTTCAAGTTTGCCCCCCTTCTGATGCTTATTTGGTTAACTTTAGGCAAATCACTTTCATCTCTGTTTCCTTATCTATAAAATAAAGCAGTTGGATTAGATTGTGTCTGAGATCCTTTCTCACTCTAGATCTATTTTCCTGAGCTCCATTTTCTAAAGGATGTTTCCTCTTCTATACAATCAAGGGACTTGGACTAGATAACCTCTAAGCCCCCTCCCAATTCTATCATTCCATAAGTTCAAAATCCTGTGCATCCTTAGGGAGGCTATATAGTAAGGACAGAATTCTAGCTTATTCTCAGGAATGTCCTTTTCATCTTCTCTTTTTCATGAGCAGAATCAAAATCCAACAGTCTAGGAGAGAATTTTAAAGACAGAACCTATAATATGATTAAAGGAGACAACAGACATTTATAGAACTCAGAGGTCGAATATAAATATAAACAGTTGGGTATAGTTTTGATTGAGAGTAAAGGTATAAAACATATGACTAGACAGATCCATAAGGGATATACTGGAGGGGAATGATAAGGAGAAAAGATAAAAGGGTCAAGGTCCAAGACACAGTATTTTAACCTTCTTTGGTGGTCTGAGTTTTTATCTGTTGAATTTAAAAATGTTCAAGAGATACTACCTCGATATGCAAGAGATGTGATGAAAAACATAAATAAATCCAACGGAACTGTCTCTTTTCTTTCCTTGTATAACCTACTGCTACTCTTGGTGCAGCCTTGCACTCTTTATATTCCAGTCATGTCGTTTGTGCAATCTTCGCTGTTTCTTCAGAAATGCCTTCTGGGGCAGGCAGAGAAGAAAAGCTGTTAGTGGTGCTTCTGGCATCTTCTGGGAGATGAATGAATACATCATGGTGGAGGTCAGTAGCAGCTTTGAAAAGATATCCTTTACTTTCCCCAAGTCACTTATGGAGAGACTAGAAATAGTTTTGATCTCAGAATCTGTTTGTAATTTTCAATTATATAAACAATCACCATTATTAAGAGCTTTGAGTACACCTATTGGTTTCCCCTGTGTGATCTGGTCATGGCAGCCAGGTGGCAAGACCCAGAGAGGCACAATAAGGTTGTTTTTATGCTCAGGGTCAATAAGAAAACTGGAAATTAAGTAGTTGATCAAGAAAAGACATTTCAATGTTAAATCACCTGGAAGGGCTCAATATCACACAGCTGCAAAGCCTTGAAAAAATTGGAAGAGTGACCAGATGGGTGCCTCTGTGTGTGTGTTTATTTTTTGACAGAAGAAGGGCTCACAGTTGAGCTGAGAAAGCCAGGTAGTTAAAGCTCCCCCCGTGACAGTTCTATTTAATTTTTTCAGGAGTGTATTTATTTATATTTATTCAAGGGCAGAAGGAGAAATAGATAAAGCACAGTCCCAGAACCAAAAGAAGCATCATGATTGTTGTTATTAAGTGTGGTTTCCTGACTTTGACTTTCCAGTACCTTCTCCAAAGAGCAGCAGTGTTTGGGGTGGTTCTGTGGGCAAAACAAAGCTTTGACAGAATAATCGAGATTCAGATTCTCTCTGCCTCTGTTTCATCTTTTATTCTGAAGATGTGACATGGCTCTTTAGGCCCCAGGCAGGTGTCCTAGTCCAAGTACCTTGTTATATAGATGAGGAAACTGAGACCTGGAGAGGTTATGTGTCTCACTTGCGGTCACATAGGTCATAAGCAGCAGAGTCGGGATTTGACCTCAGTTCTCTTGACTAATTCAGAGAACTACAAGGTCAGCACGTTTTCAACAGACCCAATAACTATAGTCCCAGTACCTAGTGCTTTGTATGTAATAGGAAGTTAATTAATGTTTTTATGGGACCTTAGAGATCATTTAATCCCACCTCTTCTTCAGACAGATAAGGAAAATGACATCTAGAGAAGCTAAGGCTTTTCTGACATTTCTGCCCATCTTAAGTGGGATATTCATATGTACATATGAATCTGTGACTCATTGGCATAAAGAATTCCTGATTAGAAAAATCTCTATACTAGTACAGGGCATTGTTACCCAGAAATTTAAAGCCAGGGAGTGGTGAGGGGGGCAAAGACAGCACTGGGGATTGAAGGGACCTGGTGAAAGTCAAACAATCAATGTGCATCAAAGACAAGACTTAGACCATGTTTTTCCTGGCTATGAGTTCAGTTCTTAATCCACTATGCCACCCTGTGTCTAGTTTTAAACAGGTTATGGCTGTCTAACACTACAAAAAGGCTCAACACTAGTAAAGTACCTTCCCAGCCCTTTCCTCAACACAAATAGTCTCTGTAATTACCATTCTTCATGGCAACCAGCAAGAACAGCTGGCCGATGAAATAAGTACTTTCATATTGATTTCACCTTTGAAGAACTTTGTGGTTTGGTGTTTCTGGTGATGTCTTCTGAAAGGAGGAAAATGGATGCATTTAGAAGTCTGGGATTTTGAACTGAATCACTTAAAGCAGACCCAGTCAGGAAAAAAAAAAAAAAACCTAGGGGGCAGCTGGGTAGCTCAGTGGTTTGAGAACCAGGGCTAGAGACGGGAGGTCCTAGGTTCATATCTGGCCTCAGACACTTGCCAGCTGTGTGACCCCAATTGCCTGTCCTTACCACTCTTCTGCCTTGGAGCCAATACTCAGTATTGACTTCAAGATGGAAGGTAAGGGTTTAAAAAAAAAGAAAAGGAAAGAAAAAAAAACTAGTTTATCTCAACAGCCCCTCATTCATCGCCACAAGCAGGAGGCACATTCATCCAATGAACTCAAAGTTTCCTTGTAAATGGGGAATTTGTCAGTTGACTAATTTTTAATGCCCCAAGGATGTTTGTCCTTTAATTGAGCCCCAGTGCTCATCTTTCAGCCCACATTTGGTAAAACTGGATTTTCAACATATAGGTTTCCTTCAAACAAGGCCTACTTTTCTTATAATAATAACTAGCATGCATATAGCAATTTAAGGTTTTCAAAGTGCTCCCCTCTTTCCTCCTCTCATTTGCTAATATATTTGATACTTACCATCTTGTGAGAAAGTTACTGCTATTTCCCCCATTTTATAGGTAAGTAAACTGATACTCAAGAGAGATTAAGTGGCTTGTACAGGGTCATGTAGCCAGCAAATGTATGAGGCAGGATTTGAACTTAGGTTCTCCTAACTCTGAGTCTAACACTATCTAGTACATAACTGAGCTGCTTTGAGTTCACTTCATACTCTAATTCCAGGACCATTGACATAGAACAGGTCTCATCTGTGCCTTAAATGATATTCTTCAAAAATATTGTAGCCAAAAACTCAGCAATTCATGGCTAGTCTTCTTCCTATGAGGATCCCACAACTTAGTTAAACTGGTCCTCAGATGATGGACACATAAACTGCCACTAGATCCATCTCCAAAACCTTTCTCGCCTCGTAGGAACTACTAGAAAATTACTTTCTGTCTGGAAATCAGAGCCATCTCTAAGCCTTGGGAAGTGTAGACTATATAGCTGGCACACCCTGGTAGAACATTTCAATTGGCCCTCCATGGGCCATATTCTAGGTATTCCTAAGTCAATAAAATATCAGAAGATGACTTAAGGCTCTCGCCACTCCAAACCTCAGTTTCCTCAT
Source organism: Gracilinanus agilis (assembly GCF_016433145.1). Classification (NCBI taxonomy): domain Eukaryota; kingdom Metazoa; phylum Chordata; class Mammalia; order Didelphimorphia; family Didelphidae; genus Gracilinanus; species Gracilinanus agilis. The sequence goes on along the minus strand of NC_058132.1, from coordinate 113,243,512 downwards.
TTGAAAGATAACAAAGTTCAACTGGATGCTCCCTAATACCCCTTACAGTTCAGACATGACGCCTCAATGGCTTAGACAGAACATTCTCACTCCCCAAATCTCAACCAGGTGTATATATTGGCTATAGTCCCAGCTAGTCTCAAAGCACAATGAAAGCAAAAGTTCTTTCTTCTTTCTACTATGTGGGAATACAAAACAGGGCTCAGGCTCCTTTGGATGCTGGGGAAGTGTTGGTTGATTCACTGAACAATAGCACCTTGGTGAATTCAGAATAGCTGGCTATGGCAGGCAGCTCATCTCTCTGTGTGTGACCCTGAAATGCCCAGCATCCATTAGCAAACTGGGCAGGACTAGGCTCTGGTGCTCTGCAGCTGCCTAGACAATGCCACTAGCCTTGAAAAAACTTGGAAGGGACCTACCTAAGGAGCTCTTATGGCACCTCTTAAAGAATGATACTTCCTTTTGTTGTTGCTGAGTTAAAAATCTCCATCAGACACTATACAAACATGATCCTTAAGAGTCAAATAAAAGAATCAAATTCAAATAATAAAAATGTATTGAATGCTAACTTTCAAGGGTTCTTAACCTTTCTGGGCTATGGATCTCTTTGGCAGCCTGGTGAAACCTATGGGCCCATTGTCAGAACGATGTTTTCGAGTGCATGAAATGGATAGGAGTAGGAAGGAAACCAATGACAGTGAAATAAATTTATCAAAATATTTTAGATGTTTATTTTTATTTAATTTTAATTATTGTATAAAATTGTTGCACAATATAGGAATTTAATTTTAATTTAACCAAATAACTAAAATTTTAAATAATTAAATAACATACACAAACTCTAGGTTAAGAAATCCCATAGTAGATACAAGGTACTTTGACATATGATGCTGATGATACAGATCATAATGACAGCAATACTAATGATAGCAATACTAGAAAGAATGTTTCACATTTACATTGTACATCATAAATTCATAAAGCCTTTTCTAAATAGGATAAGATTGTTTAGAGCACTACAACCTTGCTTTCCCCTGGATGGCAGAATTAAGAGGAAGGGCAAAGAGTCGGATTTAGATTGTCTTTCTGTCACTAGCTCTTTGCACAATGGCCACCAAAGCCCAAGTAAATGCTTATTGACTGGCTAGCTGTGTTTTATGTTTATTAGATTCTATTTTTGTTGGTGGTGTTTTATTATTATTTCTATTATTAATGTTCAACTATTCACCAAGTCTTGACTGTGGTGATGATTTCACACCTTGAGCACTCCCAGTAAACTTAAGAAATGTTTAGAGAGCTATATTGGGATGTGCCAAGGCACCTAGGTGGCACAGTGGATAGTACACTGAGCCCAAAGTCAAGAAAACTCATCTTGTGAGTTCAAATCTGGCCTCAGACACTAACTGTGTGACCCTGGGCAAGTCATGTAATCCTGTTTGCTTCAACCTCTTCATTGACAAAATGAGTTGGAGAAGAAAATGGCAAACCACTTCAGCATATTTGCTAAGAAAACCTCTAATGGGTTCAAAAGAAGGCAGACATGGCTGAAATGACTGAACAATAATGTAGAGACATTCTGGGAAATGTTTAAAAACTGGCTCTCCTGAAAAAAAAAAGTATGTACATATTTTAAAGTTTAATCCACATTTTAACACCTTATTAAGTCTAGACAGCGAAAGAAATGATAAGTCAAACTGTGATTTGTAGTAACTAGAAATTTCTAAGGTGTAAATGCTCACACTGAAAATGTAGCAATTGACTCTGCTAGTTAATTAGAGCTGGAGCAGCTAGGGGGTACAAAATTGATAGAATGCAGGCTTTGGAGTAAAAAAGATCTGAGTTCAAATTCATCCTCCAACCCTATTTGCCTCAGTTTTCTCATCTGTAAAATGAGCTTGAGAAAGAAATGGAAAACCACTCTAGTATCTTTGCCAAGGAAACCCCAAAGGAGTCATGAAGAGTCGGGCACGACTGAAAAAATTACTAGACAAAAACAAACAGTACACCCCTACTTTTGGCTCTAAATCCATTAATCTATTGCCTCTTAATAATATTTCAGGGTAATCTAATGTATTAGACAATGCTCCTAGTCTTTATCAAATCTATAAATTTGATCAAGGGAAAATTCAGGGAATAAGTGGGAGAGGGATATAAGTTAGATCTTGAAAGATGAATAGGAAGAGTTTATCACATAAAAACATGCTTCAAATTACTATGAAGAAAATGTTTTAAATGGTTCTAAAGTTTTGCCTCATCCCATACAAACTGACCCAAAAAAACTTGTTACTTTTATTCATTTTTCATTTTTTAAAATTATTCTAAATTCTGGAAATGTTTAACTTATTTTTATTAAATAGTCAGTGCTGAGTTTGCTATGTGAACGCGGCTGGGGAAATTGTAAAGTGATCCGAACACTAAAAAGCTACTTGGAATTATCACAGGAATGTGATTGAATTACTCGTGCCCTTTGAATCCATCCGACTTCTAACTAGCACATTGGGTGAAGTTATTTAAATTCTCTGTGACTCTGTTTCTTCATTTGGAAACCAAAGTAATCATCATTCTAAGCCATGGAGAGACTTGATGGAATCCAAGGTCTGAAGAATGCCATTGATATTTCTCCACTCTCTGCGGACACTCAGAAGTGTCTTCATTCCAGCAGGCTCTTATCATATATCACTCTTCATGGAACCAAAGTGTCTTATTCATTCCTTTTCCCTTTATTTACTTCCTGCCATTTTTCACCTCTGTAAATATAGAACCTTCACACGCTCCCTAGGAAAACTTCAACGGTATCAATATGTGCAGGGGGAGCTGTACAGAAAGAAATCAGAATGTGCATGAAATTCATTTAGACCATTGGAAGAGAGGGAAAGCTAAATCACTCACCGATTTTCCTTCATATGCACAGTTCTATAAAATGGTTGGCTAGTTTGGATTTTCTTTTTGTATACTCAGCACCTAACCCTGTGCCTAGCATAGAGTAGATACTTAGTGAATGCATAGTGTTACACATGAATTATGTTTGTTGTTTTGTCGTTTTTCAGTCATATCAGATGTTTCATGACCCCATTTGCAGTTTTCATAGCAGAGCAACTGGAGTGTTGTGCCATTTCTTTCTCCAGCTCATTTGACAAATGAGGAAACTGAGGCAAATAGAGTTAAGTGACTTGCCCAGGGTCACACAGTTAATAAGTGTCTGAGACCAGACTTGAATTCAGGAAAAGGAGTCTTCTCAACACCAAGTCTATCCACAGCACCACCTAGTTGCCTACACATTTACATATGAATAAGGAATATTTTAAAAGATGGTTCAGTGAGAAGGAGGGGAAGAAAAAGGGAAGAGAAGAAAGAAAACAAAGATGATTTAAAAGAAGCACCATCTTGAGGGAAGAAACTGATTTTTTTTAAACCCTTGTACTTCGGTGTATTGTCTCATAGGTGGAAGATTGGTAAGGGTGGGCAATGGGGGTCAAGTGACTTGACCAGAGTCACACAGCTGGGAAGTGGCTGAGGCCGGGTTTGAACGTAGGACCTCCCATCTCTAGGCCTGACTCTCATTCCACTGAGCTACCCAGCTGCCCCCGAAACTGATTTTTTTAAAAAAGAGTTCTATTTAGAGTCAGAGAGCCCCAATCTGAATCCCAGGTCTGCTAACTGGGTGAACTTGGGAAGTCATTTCACTCCTCGAAGTCTCAGTGTACTCATCTGTAAAATGGAAAGTTAGAACAGATACTCTTTAAGGCCCCTCATAGCTCTAAAATACTATGTTCTTTTGATCCCAATTTGGTCTATTATAATAACAATGGTAGTATTTTCACTGAGCCATAGTCCATAGGTCCATAATCCCATGCAATGGATTCTCCAATGCTTGTAGAAGATGAATAGTAAAGGAATTATACCTGCTCTGGGAAATAAATTAATTTTGTAATGAACCATCACTGTCCACACAATACAATTCTTTTCTGAGCAATAGCAATGCAGGTGAGGAAGGGAGGAACGGTCACCAAAGGTAAGTCTCTGACTCTTATCTCACTTCTGCTTTGGAGGGTTATGGCTCATGTGAGATGGGATAAATGCTGATACCAACACTGGATTCTAAGATCACAGGATCACAGGATCACAGGTTGAGAGATGGAAAGTAACTTCAAAGTTCTTTCTTCCAACTTTATCAGTTTTGCAAATGAGGAAACTGAGGCCTAGAGAGAGGAAGTGACTTGCCCACAATCCACCAACAATATCAGAGTAAGAATTCAAACCCAAATCCTTTGGCTCAATTTAATACTCTTTCCAGCTGCAGATAGGATTTTCCTGTGCAATATCAACAGTACTCATTTGCCCTGGCAGTGAGAAGGGGAAGCTGGGAACCAAAGACTCTGGTTTCCTGCCTTCTGCAATTTTTTACTGAGCTTCTCAAAAATCTAACACTTTTATACTTTAAGTAAGCATTATGTGGAAGCAGAAATGCTCATGCTTTATGATTTTAAGTCCCTAGAAACCCAACCTCTCAGGCAAGGTGTGTCTATCTTTCAAGTTTGTTGGTGGTTGTCCCTTGTACTCGAAGAAGACCAAAATGATATCCCGAATTATGTCTTTTGGCTGACACATCAATTGGATTTAGCTGAAGATTTAGCTGATACACAGTCATCAGCTTCATTCTCTCTCCCAGAGTCATTGAAGTCTAGTGGCAAGACAAAAGTCAAAATAACTGGTGATGCCCCAGGAGGCAATGGATGACCTTGACTTCTTTGATGTGTAACCAAGCTCTAGTACCTGCTTCCATCACCTCCATGACCACTGGAAGGAATCGTTCTCCTCTGCTTCTTCTGCTGAGGGGAGTCTTCACATACTTTCACATAGTTGCCGTGACACCCTCCCTAATTCACTGACTGGTCTGAGACCTCTCCATTCCCCTCAACCTGGTTTAGCCCATCTGCCAAGATGGTTTACTGGAATGTGGCACATGCTACAGCTTCTTGGTGCCACAAGTGAGAACTAAGTAGTAGGTGGACACCAAATATGGATAAGCAGCCCTGAAAAGGACTTGGTAAATCCTCAAGGCCCCACATGCCCCCCTACTCAGTACCTTCAATATTTATTACTCAAAAACAAGAGATTTCATTTCTAAATGGATGCATTGTCTTAAACATTTGTAGGCAAAACATCTTGGCAAAGCAACAATAAAAATGCTTAAGGGGGAGAAAACCTTTTTATGGTCAAACCCACTTTCCTGGAAACAGTGGAAACCAAGGAACCATCTGAGATATTTAAAGGTAATATTGTTCTATTGGCCTTACAGTTAAAAAGCACTTTACATATATTAACTCACTTGACACCCACACACCCACATGCACACATTCACCAATTCTGTGAAGTTGATACAACTATTATAGCATCACTGTATTCCTGATGAGGAAATTCAGAGAGGCAAAATTGCTTGTATCTTTCAAAGTTCTTGGGGATGTTTAGACTAGAGAAGACTAAGGAAGGATATAATAGCTGTCTTTAAGTGCTTGAAAGGTTATGAAGTGGAGGAAGGACTGGATTTGTCCTGTTTGGCCTCAGATAGAAAGGATAGATGTTTCTTTTTTAAAAAAGCTTTTATTTAAAAGAATTGCATTACAATTTTAAGCTTTCATAAATTATATAAAAGGTCACAAATGGGCTGCAAAATAATTACTTTCACTACTATATATGTATTTATATGTATGTGTGTTTGTATACCCACAACACACAAAGTTAAAAGCACTTTGTCTAATAATATATGTCTCAGTTGAGAAAACCTTTTATTTTAAACAGCTAAAGTTTGGGTTCTTCTTGTATTTAAATGGGTTAGTTAAGTGACTAAATTTTAGGATATACTGATGATGAGAACAAAGAGATACAATGGGAAGAGACACAAGATGGTTGTCAAGTTAAGATAAGGCCATACATTTTAGAATATGATTTTGGCCACTTTTCCACAAAATGGAAATTATTTTGAGACCAGATTTGAACCAGTAGTTTTCTATTTCCTTTTCCAGTTCATTTCACAGATTAGGAAACCAAGGCAAAAGAGATGAAATGGCTTGCTGAGAGTCACACAATTAGTAATTGTATGAGTTTGGATTTGAACTCAGATCTTCCTATCTCTAGGCTGGGGTTCTTTCCACAGCACCACTTAGATGCCCCACACAAATGTATACAACAAAATTAGCAAATAAATAGGCAATAATTAGTAAAGAGAATGCACTAGAATTAAGAGGGGTTGGGAAAGGCTACCTGCAGAAGATGAGATGTTTTTTGGAACTTGAAAAAAAACAACAAAGTGAGTAAACAGAGTTGAGAAGGAAAGGCATGGGAGAATGCCCAGAGCCAAAAGATGAAGTATCCTCTCTGTGAAACAATCAGGGAGCTCTTGTCACTGGATCAAAGACAGGGTGGGAAGTAGGATATGAGAAGAGTAAGTACTTTATTTCCCTAGTCATCAATTCCATTTCCAATGAACTGCATCTTGTGGAACTTATCACACCTAACCAGTAGATTCTAGGCACTAGAAAATTAGGTAGCAAGCATTTTAGGCTAAAAGGGGGAAGCACTTAGCATAGGGCTTTGCACAAAGTAGTAGCCTGACAAAAGTTTAATGATGGATTGTTATATAATTCGTTCTAAAGAAAGGAAAGGGAAATTAGGTGGCACAGTGGATAGAGTGTGGGACTCATCTTCCTGAATTCAAATCTGGCCTCAGGTACTTACTAGCTGTATGACTTTAAATAAGTCACTTAATCGTATTTGCCTCAATTCCTCATATGTAAAATGAGCTGAAGAAAGATATGGCAAACCACTTTGCCATCTTTGCCAAGAAAACCCCAAACGGGGTCACAAAGAATCAGACACAACTAAAAAATGACTCAAAAACAGACAAGAAGAAGAACAAAAAAAGGAAGCCTGGTAGATCAGATGATGTGAGGAACCTGGGGTCAAGAGAACTTGGGTCAAATCTGCCTCTGATAGCTGTGTGACCATGATCAAGTCACTTCATCTCTCTAAGACTCTGATAACTCTCTGATGCTTAAAATCATCCATAGAAGGACCTTTAACTCATCAGCTAAATTGTGTTATTTTTCCCTCGTCTTCCAAAATGTCCAGAGGGCTCTTTCATAAACATAGAGAGAATAGCTATGACCTTGGACCAATTCCTTCTTCTCTCAGGGCCTCAGTGTCCTCAACTATAAAATCAGGGGGTTTGACTAGTTGATTTCTCACTCTTATTATCCCATCATTCCCTTTCCAAGTAGAGGTCCTGCCAGGCCTGCTTTAATGAATGGACTTTATTCACTGGTAATTAGCTAAATACATTTGCATATATACAAATGTTCTAAAGTCTTTAGAAAGTTTGTTCAGGTTAGAAAGCACTCAATAGCTTCTCATTCCGGGTTTAATTTGCTTAGGAATACCATTGTTCATAAGCAGAACCAGTAAGCAGCCATGTTCACTCAATAAAACCCATATTAATGGTCTGTGAATTCAGAAAGCGTCCTGTACCAAAGGTCAGTATGTAAAAATGGGAAATAGACATTTCTCTTCCATAAACTTCTACCAGCAATTGTACTCATCTCTCTCATGCCGACAGCTCCCTGGCTGACATTAAATCCTGAATCATCAGTCTTCTCTCCAGAAGTCACAGAAAGGAGAGAGTGAAACAATGACAGCCAGGAGTCTTTTAGAGGACAAATTACTGATGTGTCAGTGACATTAAAGAATGGCTTGTTGGCCACCACGGTGACATCTCCAGAGAAACAAGTACATAGTGAGTAAATCCATTGACAGGCATGAACAGCCCTAAGCAAGAACATCAGGAGAAAGCAAGAATGATAGAATTACCTTAGATTTGTAGAGTGCTTTATACCCAGGTGAGCTCCACTGAAGGCCTGGCACTCTATCGACTGTACCACTAATCTGTACTTGGAACAATTGCATACACTTTAACCTAACAATATCACTACTAGCAGTATACACCAGAGAAATTAAAGAAAAGTGGGAAAGGTCCCATGGGTACAAAAAGATTTAAAACAGCACATTTTTGTTATAGCAAAGAATTGGAAATAAAGGAGGTGCCCCATGGTTGAACATATTTTGGACTAGGAACTTAATGTACTATTTATTGTGCCATAAAAGTGATAGTAATGGCAACAAAAAAGAAAGGGAGGAGGAAGAACTTCAATGAAATCTTTTGCATTAGGCGGGAGAGAAATTAGATTTCTATTAATATTTTTAAATAGAGAGATATGGAATATCCAGACACTTTTAGAGATCAAGTCACTATAAAATGAGTTTTAATTATTATATTATATATGTTATATATATATAAATATATATTAATTTAATTTAATTTTATGAAGGAGAATCTCGCATAGAGTGGGGACACTCTGTAAATGTTTATAATATAAAAACAAAGCATGCCAAAAACAAAAAAGAACAGAATGATGGAAGGAAGACCAGAAAGATACACACAAACAGGTCAGTCTTGAAACTCTAGTATCATATTTACCACATACTTAAAAAAACAAGTAGTATGTGATAGAGATTCAATGCTTTACAAATGACTCTCCTTTCCATATGGAAATGTCCCTGTTTGTTGATGTTTTTCAGGTTCATAACAAATACATTTTCAGCTATCATCAGGGATGTGAAAGAAGTAGAAACATAATTCTTCCTTTGAGAAATTGCTGTGATTATTGGGTGGACAAAATTTATGTAACCTATAACACAGACTGGGTCCATTTTTAAGAATTTTTAATACATCAATTTTTTTAATACATCAATTTTTGCCTTATAACCCCTCAAGGTTTCCCTTCGGAATGTATACTGCATGGATAAAGTACTGGACTTTAAGTCAAGAAGATCTGAGTTCAAGTCCTGCCTCAGGCATTTGCTAGCTAATTCTGGGTAAGTCATTTCATTCTCTGAGCCTCGATTTCCTTACCTGTAAAATGAGTGGGATGCACCAATGACCTCAGGTTTAAAATATATAATCCTACAACCTTATGACTTCAGAATTTGATTTGTTTCACTCCTACCCTGCTAGGAACCTCGGAATTAAATTTGTTATGCTCCCCACCCAAGGTCATCCTTGGGAACATGAAACTATACCTCATTTCTAGCTCTCTTCAGATGTAGACAAAAGTACCTTCAGATCCTGTGCAAGGATTCAACCCAAATAGATAGAAGATCATCCTACTTGGGACCAATTTCTCTTTCTGTGCATATCTCTTCTATCAGCTCTAGTCACAACCTCAGTTATGGTTCACTAATCTTTCCCAGGTGTATATGTTCCCTTTTATAAGCCCAGTGTATGGGTAAGCTTTACAATAACCATATCTCAATGCATCAATAGGTCAACAAAATCTTAGCCAAAGAAAGAGCTCATACCTCATATCCCACCAAAGATATAATGTCCTCAATAAGGTGATGGATGGCTCCATCTTATATAGTAATATCTTTCTATGGAGCATGTAAAGCTCGATTAGACATTAAAGAAGCCAGGTTCATCCACTGCATCCCAAGCCATCACTAGTTGTCTTCTCTTTTTTCTTGCCACTGAACTTTGATGACTCTGGAAGAGAGTGAGGGTATTAACTTTGGGCACTCCTGTCTCACTTAAATCAAATTTATTTACCAGTCAAAAGATATCACCAGTGGTGTCATTTTGGTCCTCTTCAAGGATAAAGGACAACATCCAACCAACCAACCAGTTGTACAATGAGGTGCCTTATAGGCTAAGCCTTTATAGTTATGAAACAGTTTTGATACAGCATTAAGATTTTAGAGTCAAGACACCCAGATTTATATATTGACTCTACTATTTATTTCCTTTGTGATGATATGGTTTGCTTAGCCTCTCTAAGCCTCAGTTAGCCTATTTGTAAAATGGAGATAATACTTGTATGCCTAATAGAGTTCTAGGGAGGAAAGCCCTTTGTAGAGTACTAGATACATAATACTGTAGGGTGTGAGGCAAAAAGTGACATATAAGAAGCCTTAAAAATGAACCCCATCTGTGTTACACATTATATAAAGTTTACCCACCCATCAAGCTCATAACCTTCTCAAAGGAATACTAGATACATATAAACTATTGTTTTGCCAGGAAAGGTCAAGGTATATGGAGCAATGAAAAGGGATCCAGTTTCAGGCATTCACTAGCTATGTGATTCTGGGCAGTAACTCCCTTTGCCTAATATCACCATGTCACTGTTCCTATTTGTAAAACAGAAATAAAATGTACTACCTATCTCTGAAGAGTGCCATGAAGAAAGTGCTTTATAAACTTCATACTTCTAAAGAAATGTGAGCTGCTGTTGTTTCTTTTTTCTTTTTACTAGAGCTGTGGTTTCATTGGTATTGTCACCGTTTATTCAGTTTAGTCATGTAGTGTCCCGACTCTTTGTGTCCCTCTTTTGAGTTTTCTTGGCAATGATATTAGAGTGGTTTACCATTTCTTTCTCCAGTTCATTTATTTTATTTTTTTAAACCCTTACATTCAATCTTAGAATCACTATTGTGTATTGGTTCCAAGGCAGAAGAGCAGTAAGAACTAGGACAAGAGGGTTGAGCGACTTTCCCAGAATCACACAGTTAGGCAGTGTCTGAGACTAGATTTGAACCTAGGACCTCCCATCTCAAAGGCTGGCTCTCTATCCACCAAGCCACCTGCTCATTTATTTTACAGATGAGGAAATTGAGGCAAACAAGGTGAAGTGATTTGCCCAGGGTCACACATCTAATATTTGAGGCCAAATTTGAACCCAGGGTCTTTTGACTCCAAGACTAGTACTCTATCCAGCGTACCACCTAGCCATTCCTTCACCAAGGGAAGGGGCTCCCAATGAGGACATTTCTCTACCAAAATTTCAGAATTTGCTCTGCTACTCCTCAGAGAGTTGCCTATGGTTATGTATAAAACCAAAGAAGACAGAGCTTAATTGTAGATGATGCCTATTACATCCTAAGAACTATGAGTATGCCAATGCTGCAAAAGTCAGGGAAGGCATTATGTGATATTTGAGCTGGGACCTGAAAGAAGGTTACAGTCATCTGGGGGAAGAGAGGTTTGGAGGGTATTCCAGGAGAGGAGAAGCGCCTGGGTGGGAGCCATTATGCCTTGTGTGGGAGATCGTGAAGAGCAGCCGTTGTTTGGGCACAATGGAAATATCAGCGTGTATTTGTGACCAGCATGAAAAACCTCTTGAAACCAACAACCCTAAAACAAGTGTTAAAGTCTTGCATCAACATTCTAAGCATGGCACCCTTATGGAAATGCAATCTCCTACAGTCATTTGGCTATTAGAGCATAAAAATGCTTAATTAAATGGAATTGTTGAATTGCATTTACCTCCATTTCATATGCAGAGAAGTTTCTTCCTCTGCTTTTTATTAAAGAAGCAATTGCATGGCAGGATGTAATTAAAAGCTAATGCCAAATTCTTTTGAAATTCTATAAGTGAATCAGCTCAATCACAAGAAAATCTAACCTACAAAGTGGAAATTTTTCAATTAACTTAAAACAGAAGCATTTCCCCTTTAAGTGGATTTAGGATAGTCTTGCCTTCAGAGATAATGGGGGAGCTGATATTTCTGTCCCGTTCCCATAAAGTCTAGCAGAAGGTTACAGATACACACGAGCACTGGAGCTGTCTAAGCCCCTGGGACTTGGCTGTTAAGAAAGGAAAGCAGGTTTATTTCTCAGAAATTGCAGAGGTGTTGCTAAGTCACCTTTGTGTCATTTTTTGAAAATTGTGTTTAAGATAAATTTTGTGGTCATCGGAAAGCAAAGACTGTATTTCACTGTTTACTTCTATTAGGATGGCACAAAGGATCACAGCCCCGAATGATCATTCAGAAGGAGATTTGTTTTTCAGGGAGAAGTATGTGAAAGATAGTGAGCAAATTAATTGGCTGAAAACTTTATATTTGCAGGGAAGCTTAGGCTCATAGATTTTGAGCTGGCTTTAACTTTGAAGTCATCTAGTTCAACCCTCTCCTTTTACAAATAAGGAAATCAAAAGCTAGAAGTGACTTCCCCAAGGAAAGATAGGTAGAAAGTGGCTGATATGAGGTTGGATCTGAGCTCCTCTGACTCCAAACATATCACTCCATCCACTGTGTGTAGCTGCCACTTTCAATTCACCCAGAATTTATTAAGTGCAAGACATACAAGTTGGATATTTGGGATAAGAATAAAAAAAAAGTGTCAGCCTTTGAAGAGATTACTTTCTACTGCGGTAAAGGGATTTAACATGTAGACAGATAAATGTAACCCAATTTAATGAGAGAATGGAACAAAGAAATGATCCAAAAAATTTGACTTGGGTCAATTTAAGAATTAAGAAAACCCTTTTAGATGGATGATCAGGAAAAGTAAGAAGGAAAACAGCAACTGGATTGAGCCCTAAGAACCCAAAGAATTCTGAAAAGATAGATAAGAGTAAGGCATGTGCTCCAGGCATGGGGAATGGCCAGTGCAAATCCATTGAGGTAGATGATAGCATCATGATTTCAAGGAATGACTAATAGTGTAGATTAATGAGAACACAGGGAACTTAATTTGAAATACACCCAGGAAGGAATCGGGGTCCTTCAAATAAATATGTAGTACGTATTTATTGATTAGGAATTATAGTTTTACAAAGGAATTAGGCTCTAAGGTCACTATGAGTAAATATAGACCTGGCTAGATACCTAAGGAGGCAGCTTAGAGAAGACAAAAAGAAAAAAAATGTCTGTGGAAAGAAGTAGCCCAGCCACCTCCATCCTACTTCAGATTAGTTCCTAGGTCCACAAGCTTTATATGATCATTGCTGTTTGTGCTTCATTTTCTAAGAGGACCAATGAGATCATGGAGTGACATCTAAATTTGTGCATGAATTGTATTTAAGCGGGGTAGAGTTACTTGCACAAACTCATTAGCCTCACTCTCTCTTCAAATCATTAAAGTCCTGTGGCAAGACACAAAGCCTGGACTACAGTGAAAGATCTTCAAAATCTGATCAAGCTCTAAGCACTCCATGGTACCTGCTTCAGCCACTTTCATAGCCATTGGAACAAATTGTTCTCATCTGCCCATTCCCTAGGGAAAGTCTTCACATGCTTGGGGTAGACATCTCCCTAGATCACCAACAGGTTTGAGGTCCCACCAACAGTTACTCTCAACCTGAGTTAGCCCATTTGGTTTACTGCGATGTGGCTCCTACCCATGCTACTGCTTCTTGGAGCCACAGGTGAGAGTTGAGTGCCAGGTGGACACCAAAGGTAGATGAGTGACCCTGAAAAGGGCTGGTCAAGCCCCCACACCAGAGGGACTAGTCCTCCTTGAACACCCATACACTCTATGTATGGCAGTGAGGTGGTGCAGTAAATGCTCCCTTGGCTCAGAATCAGAAAGCCTCATCATCATGAGTCCAAATCTGGCCTCAGACACTCACTAGATGTGTAATCATGGGCAAATCATTAAACCTCATTTGTCTCAGTTTACTCATCTGTAAAATGAGCTGGAGAAGGAAACGGCAAATCATTCCAGTATCCTTGCCATATATGTTAATAGGCAACACTGCAAATAGTATGTAATTTAGGACGGGTCAGCAGGAAAGGGACAGATCCTGGAAGGAAACAACATTAAATCTTCAGGTGTTTATATTCAGTGACTAGTAATAATGATACAGGATTATAATATCATAGCTTTGGAATTGGAAGGTACCTTAGAGGTCTTCTAGCAAGCAATCCACTTGCATTTAGTAAACACTTACTATGTGCTAGGAATTGTGCTTGTCACTGGGCATACAAAATGAAAAAAAAAACATTTTTAAAGAATTCTTACAACTCCTTCATTCTTCAAATGAAGAAGCTGTAGCCCAGAGAGATTATATAACTTCTCCACAGTATGCAGAGCAAGAATAGAGTCAGGATTTGAATTTAGGTCCTCTGACTATAAATCAGCATGCCTTCTTCTGAGTCATTTGCCTGAGAGGGAGTACCAGCTTAAAAAGAAATAAAAACAACTCCGAGTCCCCTTTTCATTTTTTAAATCAAAAATACTCTTCACTGGGGCAGCTGGGTAGCTCAGTGGATTGAGAGCCAGGCCTAGAGACAGGAGGTCCTAGGTTCAAATCTGGCCTCAGACACTTCCCAGCTGTGTGACCCTGGGCAAGTCACTTGACCCCCATTGCCTACCCTTACCACTCTTCTGCCTTGGAGCCAATACATAGTATTGACTCCAAGACGGAAGGTAAGGGTTTAAAAAAAAAATACTCTTCACTCCAAAGCCATAACTATAAGAAGGTAACTTCATTTTCTAACATAATTTTAACTCTTTTCTTATTTCTTCAGTGACTAAAAATGTTCTCTTCTCCTCTCTCTCTCCCTCTCTCTCTCTCTCTCTCTCATTCTCTCTTCCCTCCCTCACTGTAGTAAGACAAATAGTCTCCATGACAAATTGTTTTCACACTATCCAAGACAGGTAATAGGCTATTCAGAGGAATTTTCCCCAGTAGCCAGTAGCCAGGATTCCACAATCCTCTTTCATGCAGGACTAAAAAGGTCTTCTCTACAGAGAGGACAAAATTCCCTGGCATGAGAACTGAAGAAAGTAGCGAATGTAGAAAGAGCCAGATAGTGATTGGGCCAGAGAAACTTTGGGGAAGGACAACCTTGACTTTTCGGTGTAAGAGGACCCTTGAGAGTTGAGTAGGCATTGAGTGGGCTTAATGGCTAAGACTGAAGTCATATAGGAGATGAGGGTCAGTGGCTGAGCTCTGTTTTGAGGAAGCTGCTCAAAAGATGTAGACTGACTCTGTACTTTGATCTGGTTGAAATCTAGAATGGAAGAGCTAGGAATTGTTTCACTAAGATAGTGAAACAGCTAGTCCAAAGACTCAAACTGACTTTTACTACCTCCTAAAATAGCTGCTTTGCCCTATTCTGGGAGTGCTGACTTTTATCCTATATCTGTTGCTTTCCATTTAAATCTGATTTGCCTACTAGAGAGACAGCTAGGTGATTCAGTATATAGAGCACTGAACCTGGACTCAGAAAGACCTGAGTTCAAATTCAGCCTTAGATGCTTACTAGCTGTGTGACCCTAATCAAGTCATTTAACCTCTGTTTGTCTTAATCCACTGGAGAAGGAAATGGCAAACCACTCCAGTATCTTCGCCAAGAAAATCCCAATTGGGATCATGAAAAGTCAGACATGACTGAATAACGAAAATTTCACCTACTACAAAACAAGCTCAATACAAATATTATTTAAATTAAAACTTACAAATAGTGAGAGGATAAGGGAAAGAATGCTTCTAACTCTAGGGAAATAAAAGGTTTGATCAGTGGGAACTACCCTGGGTGTTTGGAAAGGGGAAAATATTACTGGATGAGAAATAAACCATGAGGGGCATCTAGGTGGCTCAAGGGCTAGCAAGCCAAGCCTGGAGATAGGAGGTCTGGCCTCAAACACTTCCCAGCTGTGTGACCCTGGGCAAGTTACTTAACCCCAATTCCCTAACCCTTGCTACTTTTCTGCCTTGAAATCAGTACTTGCTAAGACAGAATGTAAAAGTTAAAAAGAAAGAGAGAAATCATGAGCTGGAAAGAGCAACGTTTGTATAAACATATTTTCATCTTTGAACGATTGTCACGATTTTTGGTCAGCTGGGTTCAAAAGGAAGGTCTCTCCACCCCAGATGATATAAGGCTTGAAAGAAGACAAGGCTACATACAAAAGGAAGTTTCTTTCTTCCCCAAAGCCCTGGCTGCTTAGCCTTGTTCTCTAGTGCCACCTGATGTATTCAGCTGTTAATGATGACTGAATTATAGGAAAGGAAATACAGAAAGTTGAACAATCTTCAGTATATTTTTTACATGGCAAGGAACTATGTGGATTTTGGGGAAAGGTATTAATTTTAAAATGTTTTTATATTTACAAGGGGTGGGAATAAATAATTTGGAAAATTCATTTGAATGAAACCACCATGAAGGGTCAGATTATAATAAATGGGAAAGGCTTAATTGCAAGGCACAGCGAAGAAATGTGAATGAAGGAATGAAGGAATGAATAAAGGGAGAAAGGATATATTTAGCACTTGCTATGAGCAAAGAGCACTATGCTTAATGCTGGGGAGATGAATAGAAAAATGAAGCACTCCCTGCTTTCAAGGAGTTAGCATTCTAATGGGGAGACAACATAAACGAAAGGTTTTAGTTGCAAATCAGAGGTACAGCAGCAAAGCAGATGGTAATGCCTCTTCTTCAATGTCATTTTCATAGATGAGATCATATCAGTTTCTAATGCTGTGCTGTTTAACAGTTCCAAAGGCTATGGTGGCAAGGACCTTCTTTTCTGGCTCTTCAGTAGCTGTGGCTATAGTCCAGGCTGCATTGTCCACAGGGGTTGCTTCTTAGGATGATGTCTGAAGGTACTGGGTTCAAAGCATTGCCATTCCCAAGGTTTTGGGGTTCAGGGTCCTGAGGTGTCTCCATTGGAGTCTAAAGGTGTTAATGGTGACATTGTGGGAAATAAAGTTGGAGATAAACTGAGGCAAAGTCATAGAGGAATGCCGGGCTTGGGAGATTGGCCTTTATTCTATACAGAGAGGAAAACCATAGAAAGTTTTTTTTTACAGGATAAGTCATGAAAGTGATGCTCTTGGTTTGTTTGGAGCTCAGCTGGACTGGAAATAGGAAAAATAGTCTCAGATTGTTATAATCTTTCGAATGTAGATCTAGAGGCTAGTGATGACAGAAAGGGAAAGGAAGGGGCAGATGTAGGAGATACTCCAAGGAAGAATCTGGGGAAGTTGGAGCTAAGGAAAAGGGAGGAGTCAAAGATGCTGCAGATTTTGAGCCAGAATCACTCCATGAAAATATGCTACTATACCACTGAAACAAGGATAAACTGTAGGAAGAGCTGTAATTTTTGTCAAACAAGAGATATTTAGGACTAAGTGCCTTGTCTAGTTGGCAGAGATTAGGCAAAATGACGGAGATCTCTTACATTTTTCCTCACCTTGCAGAAAGACAAACTGCTGTGGAGGGAGGGAAGAATACCGAGAACTCACCACCTGGACAACAGAGAGCAGTAGTGAGCCAAATCTGGAATCTCTTGCTGGGAACAGCAGAGAATTAAAGAGAAAAAGGGAAGTCAGAAGGACTTGAGTGTCCTAGATGTACTTGCTAGACCTGGGAGAGTGGCAAGGAAGGGAAAGCATTGGCTCAGATGTTAGCTAGTAATGAAGATGCCTCTCACAAGCCATTCTTGCTCTCGTTGGAGGGCTAGCCAACAAGCTACCACTGGTGCCCAGAGCCAAATGCCCTTCAGCTACTGCTCCCCAAACTGACTTTTGGATAAGGAGAATTTATTATATGCCAGGCCCTTGGGCAGACTCCAGGCCCCTTTACATAAGTTGTCAGTGGAACTTGGTGGCTCTTGGCCATGGGACGAGTGAAGGCTAGCCAAAGGATCTCTCTTCTGCTCATTCTTTGGGCAGGGTCTAATGTCTGGCAGCCATTGGACATGCACACCAGCTGCTGAGCTCACCTCATCTCCCATCAAAAGCACAACTCCCTGAGCAAGAACAGCATGGGGACCAAACGGATAATGGAATGTTCAAACACACATGCACACAAATATACTTCTCTCCTATGCAGATGAGAAAGAGCAATTGGGGGGACAACAGGCTAGAAAGAGCTGTTCTTCCTGGGCTACAAATGACTAATGATTCAGCCAAATGAGTCTGGAAAAAAAAAAAGAAAGAAAAGTTCTTACTTTAATGTCTTCAAGGCTAGAGGCACATATAAAATATTAAAGAGTATTCCAAATGGAAACATGTAACTCACACTTATGGCCATCTTTAGAGAATTACTCAGAAAACCCTTCTTAGATTTTACTACGGTATAGTGAAGAGTCAGGAAATCTGCTTTGGAATTGTTGTTTGGTCATTTTCAGTCATGTCTAACACTTTGTGACTCCATTTGGGTTTTTCTTTTGGCTAAAATGCCATGTCCTTTTCCAACTCCTTTGGCAGATGAGGAAACTGAGTGATTTGCCCAGGATTATATAGCTACTAAGTGTCCGAGGCCAGATTTGAACTCAGAAAGGTGAATTTTCCTGATTCCAGGCCTGGCACTCTATCTACTGCACTACCTACCTGCCCCGTTTTATTGCTTTTTTGACCATGAGAAAATCACTTCATGCCTCTGATTCTCAGTTTCCTCAACCACAAAATGGGTAGAGTAATATTTGCTTAACCTGTCTTGGAAGGTTGTTGTTAGAAAAGTACTCTGTAAACTTTAAAATACAATAAAAATTAGCTACTAAAGTGCCCTATACAAAAAAATGGGAAAATCTCCCTCAAAGGGCAGTTAACTAGATGATTTTTAAGGTCCCTCTCAACTCTAAATTCTATGATCTTATGCTCCTATTTTTAAAGAGATTATGAAAAATAAACTTGGTATATAGGTTAAGAATCTTTTGCAGCCTATGCACTTTTCATTCCTCAGTCAAAGCAGTGTCTCCATGAGCAAATTACTTTCTTGAGCTTCAGTTCCCTTAGCTAGAGAATAATACTGAAAAGGAAATGTTCATAACTTTCACCAAGTACTATAATCACAATAACACTGAGAGATAGATAGTGCAAGTACTATAATCCTTTTTTTAAATGAGGAAATTGAGGCTATAATAGATTAATATCAGATAAATATAGGATAATATCTGAGATGTGGTACAAAGAGACTTGCCTGAGGTCACACAGATAATCAGAATCTCCCAAATATAGGTAAGGATGATATCATTCAGGTCTCCTGCCTTTTAAAAAGGGAAAAAATATCATTCCTTTAAGCTTCTTCTACATTTACACTAATCCCCTGATCTGAGGTCCTGAGGCATCACAAGGAATGTTTATAACCTATCTATATTCATTCTGAATGATTAACAAATTCCTCTCTGGTCATGTTTTCCCCAGCCCAGTGACTCTGAACTCTTCCCACTGCCATCTTTTGAAACCCATTCTTAGCCTTCTATTGCCCAATTTATTATTCCCATTCTCCCCAACCCAACCCTCCCTGTGTCCCATTCTAAGACTACTCATTATGCTCTCTGGAATTCTGGCTCCATAGACAACAAATTTGTTTTCATCTTAATGTTTTCCTTTCCTATTCCTTCCATTCCTGGCCTTCTTTGATACTTAACTCTCCCCTAATGGCACAACCTCCTTAGCCAACCTTTCCAGAACTGGCCACATTTTCATTCATTCTCTTTTTTCACTGAAAGAGGTACAGGGGGAGATAGAAGATATCTTGATCCCCATTAAAACTTCTAGGCTCTCCTACCATCATCATTCAGCAACCTCTCCTCCAAGATTCCCTCAGTCTGTATGTCCAAATTCATATATCCCAAACAAAATTCCAGTAGCTATTGTTTACCAACTACCAATAGAGTATCTTTTCTTAATGAGTCAGTGCTTGCTGTATAACCCTTCTCATATTCCCAACCCTTGTCCTCATTCTAAGGACTTCAAAATACATATTGACAATCCTTCAAACACATTAATCTCATCATTTTTCAATTTATTCATTTCACATGGTCTATTCTTCCATCCCACCCAAGATACAGGAAAATATAGCCATATCTTTGATCTTACCATCTCCTACAAATATACTCATTCTATGTTCACAAACTCCAAAATTCCCTTATCTGATCATAATGTTTTCATTGAACCTCTTTCTCCCTGGAAACCCCAAAACTAAAACAACAGTAGAGTATCCAAATCATTAAAGGAAGATAAACGACTTAAAAGAGAAAAGGCAATAAAACTCTACTAGCAGGGGACTTCAACTTTCCCCTCTCAGAGCTAGATAAATATAACCAGTAAATAAATAAGAAAGAAATTAAGGGGATGAATAAAATCCTAGAAAAGATAAACCTCTGGAGAAACTCCCTGTGACCTCCAATTTCTCCACCTCTCAATTTTTATAGGCCATCACCTCTGCACAAGCTACACATTCCTCTTTTCTCCATCTTGACCTCTTAGTAGACCATGAATTCAGTTCTACATTCTCATCACTAGAGTGTCTTGCCCCCTTATTCTATCACCAATCATGTCCTGGCAAGTCCTATCCTTAGATTAATCCCTTCATCCTTTGTCTTCACTCCTACTCACGTGCTGCTACATAAAGCTACTAAGAAAAATCACAAAATAATGCTGCCTATGTCTACTATGAATTTATATTATGTAATGTCTAAATGGACCCTCATTTCAGTAAGGCAGGTTTTACAAACCTCTTTATATTTTCTCAAACTTTCCATTGACTCTATCTCTTACCCTCTCAGCTACAAGAGGTAACTTCATACTTTGTTTAAAAAATTGAGGACATTATCCCAGACCTCCTCCTCCCCTCTGGTTTATCTAACATCATCCAGATGTTTTCTGCCATTTTCTCCTCCTCTACCCCCATCTCACATCATAAAGTGGCCTTTCTCCTTATTGATGTTTCCCTCTCTACATACATATGTGATCACATTGCATCCCATCTTCTCCAGAAGATTGACCCCTGTATTATCCCTCACTTTCTCACTTATCCTCAATCTCTCTCCATCTACTGATTGGTTCCCTACTGCATACAAACCTGTTCATGTTCCCCCCATCTTCAAAATATCCATCCATCCATTGATCCATCCATCTCTGCTAGCCATCACCCTATATCCTCTTTTTTGTGGCTAAAGTCCTTAAGAAGGTAGTCTACAATATATGCCTTTACTTCCCTTCCTTTTATTGTCTTCTTAACTGTACAATCTGAATTCCAACTTCAATCACTCAAATAAATTTGATCTTCCCGAAGTTAACAAAGATCTCTTTGCAGTCTTTAACACTGTACATCACTCTCTTCTCCTTGATATTCTTTTCCTTCTGGGTTTCTGTAAATAAGCTCATCTGGAGACTGTAATATTGCAAGAGCCCTCAAGTCTCCCTCCACTTCAATCCATCCTCCACTCAGCTGACAAATTAATCATCCTAAAGAATAGATCTGACCTTGTCATTCCTGTATTCAATAAACTTCAATGGCTCTCTAGCACCTCCAGGATCAAACATAAACCCTTTATAACCTGCCCCCTACAATCTTTCCAAACTTCTTAGACTTCTTAAAACTACAATCATCTACATACTCTGAGATTTTCCAATACTGGCCTCTTTGATGTTCCTCACTAAAGACACTCCGTCTTCTGACTCCAGGCATTTTCACTGACTGTCCACCATTCCTGAAATGCCTTCTCCCTCATCTTAACTCATGACTTACCTAGCTTCCATCTGGTCCTAAATGAAATCCCATCTTCTAGAGGAAGCATTTCCTAATTCCCCTTTATTTTAAAACCTCCCTCTTTTGTTTATTTCCAATTTATCCTATATCTACCTTGTTTGTACATAGTTATTTAAACGTCTCCCCCTTTAGACTCTGAGCTCCTTGAGAGTAGGGACTGTCTTTTGTCTTTCTTTGTATCCCCAAAGTTTAATAGGGTGCCTGACCCAAAGTAAGTGCTTGATAAATGCTGACTGACATATATCACTAGAGCTGATAGAAACCACCTAGAATTAACATCTTTTTCACAGAGGATGAAACTTAAGTTTTGGTCAATCATAAATTATTTAAATTAGTTGATTACCATTAGTTAGTCAACTAATTAATATCTATCATTTGGATAAATGATGTTGATTGATTGGCTGATGAAAAGGCACTATCCAAATTCAATCATTGTTATATTGGAAATATAAATCAGTCTATTAATTCTCAAAATAAGACAACATTACACAGCTACTAGAATGGGTTGACATTCTCCAGAGTTCCACTTTCAAAGATTCTATTGTCAGAGAGGCAGTATGACAGTGGATAGAGAACTGCCCCTAAAGTGAGGACAATCTTTATTCAGATCCTCCTTCTGTCACATACTTCTTGTGTGTGTCTCTGTGGGCAACTCTCTAAAACTAAAAGTTGCTGAACAATTGCTGATCTCTATGATCAGAACCACAAAACACTTTTCACACAAATGAAGTCAAATGAAGGGAAATGAATGGTTAATAATCATAACTATGAACATGAATGGGATGAACTCAACACAAAACAGAAGCAGAAAGCAGAACAGATTAGAAACCAGAGTTCAACAATATGCTGTTTACAAAAAACACACTTGAAACAGAAAGATGTACAAGCTATTAAAATAGGAATCTAGAACGGAATCTATTATCCTTCAGTTCAAATAAAAAAGGCAGGGGTAGCAATTATGGTCTCAGATAAAACAGAAGCAAAAATAGGCCTAACAAACATAAATAAGTAAAGAAACTGCTTCTTGTTAAAAAAACACCAGAGACAATGAAGTAATAACAAAACTAAACTAATATGCACCCAACAGTAGAGTATCCAAATCATTAAAGGAAGATAAATGACTTAGAGTAGAAAAAGACACTAAAACTCTACTAGCAGGGGACTTCAACTTTCCCCTTTCAGAGCTAGATAAATATAACCAGTAAATAAATAAGAAAGAAATTACGGGGATGAATAAAACCCTAGAAAAGATAAATAACCTCTGGAGAAAGTTAAATAGGAATAGAAAGGAAAATATCTTTTTCTCAGCTCTATGTGCATCTTCACAAAAATTGGCCATCTATTAGGGCATAAAATCCTTACAACCAAATGCAAAAAAGCATAAATATAAAATGTACTATAATACAATAAAAATTTTTCAGACCATAATACAATAAAAATTACATTCCATGAAGAACCAAGGAAGCGTGGATTAAAAATTATTTGGAAACTAAATAATCTAATCCTAAAGAATGAGTGGGCAAAAAAATTTCTTTGTCTTATGTAGAAGTGACATGCTCTTCCAATGTTACTGTCATTTGATCCAGTCCTGCCAATTATTCTTTTACATTTTTATTTCTGAATGACCAGTTTTTTTATTTTCTTTTTCAAAATCTCTACCATTTGAAAAATAATGTTATCCATATATTCTGAATTATCTAATCACATTCATCTCATTTATTTCTCTTTTGAGATCTCAGATTTTCATTCTCATTTCTCCTTTAGGTTTTTAGCTATTTTATTTCTATTTTGAGATATTTTAGAATTTCCCTGTTCCCATATTTCTTAGTCACATAAAATGTATAATCTTCCTTTTGTTGGTTTTTTTGAAACACTTTTAAAAATGTTTTGTTGATGATATTTTTATATCATTATCCACTTTACTGACAACTCTGTCCATAAAACACTCCCTTACAACAAATAAGCATAATCAAGCAAAATAAATCAACTGAAAATATATTCCTTTTTCCATACCTTTAGTCTCCCACTTTTTTGCAGAGAGATGGGAGGTATGCTTTACCTTCCATTTTCTGAAGTCAAACTGGTCACTGCACTGATCAGAGTTCTAAAGTATTTCATTGCTATTTTCCTTTGGATTGCTGTGCTCATCACATAAATCAATTTCCTGGTTCTGTTTACTTCATTCTGCATCAGTTCATGCAAATATTGTTTTAGAGCTTCTTTCTATCAATGAATAATATTTATTAAATATATTCTTTCAATTCCTAATGCATTTACTTATTTTGTTTTAGTTTCACTGCTAATTTTCTGCTTGAAGGTTAGGTTTATCCTCAACTTTTTCATTTTAATGTTCTTGCCTCCCACCCTTTCTTTACTAGTCAATTAACACATCAGGTATCCGAAGTGTTTGGCCCCTACCTTTTCCCCTATGATTCACATCTCTTCTTGCCCATAGTTCAAGGGATTGGTGACTTCTGAATCTTTGCAAACTAAATCCTAGGAATATCTGGTTGGTTCAGAGGAAAATTAATATTGAATTTTATTATTTATTTTATATTTATATGGGAAAACAATCATTTTCCCCTAAGTCACTTGGAGTCCCAAGGTCAGATTGAAATACCCCAAGCCTCAAAGCACTTAACTGGCTGAATCATTTTTCTTTTGTCAAAAGCAGGATGTTCCTTCATCTGTATCAAGAACTCTCTCTGAGGCATTTGAAAGGATAAATCCTATTTGTCTTTACTAAATATATTATCTAGATTTGATGGCGACAGGTCCCCAACAAAAGAAAGTGCCAGTGAAAACATGACTGAGGCAACTCATATTATTGTAGCCAAAGATTACTAGAAGCAGCTGGGCTTCATAAGCTCTGTGACATTCCATTTCTTCAAATGCCAGAGAAGGGAGCCCATATTTCCCTAACAGTTGAACTTTCACCTATTTGAAAGTAAGATGTGTTTTTATTTTTCTTATTTGGTAAAGTCTCACCACCCTGTAATGAGGTAATGAGAGAGGAGTTGAGATCTCTATATCCACTTTTTCTTTCAAAATATCCACCAAATGGTGCTATCAGGGAAGGTCCAAAGGTTGAACTGTCAGACCAATCAGAAAGAGGACATGTCTTCCTCTATAAATGATGTGCAGGACTCACAGAGGGTCTCATTTAGTAGGCAGGCTAAAAATTCTTTCTTTGTTAGATCACATGCCTTTGTTAATAAGCAATATTATTCTCAGGGAAATAACCTTATATTCTTTATTGGTTAAAATTTCAGATGCTACAGTTTCCTGCTATAGTCAGGGAGATGAACATGGCTAAGATGATGTCCCCCACCATTCTTCAATAAAAATTCTACCCTGCTTGCCTGTCTTCCAAGTTGCTCAAACTTTCCATCAGTGAGATGAACAAGTCCAATTTTCCCTACTAACCCATTGGATAAGTGGCAGAGGTAGAGTCAGAACTGAATTACAGCTGAGAAGGGAGGGATAGAAGCTACTACAGCTAAAGCTTGAAAGAGAGATCTGGATGGATCGACTGACCAGGATTGTAGAAGTGATATTTTCATGAGTTTCATCCCTCTGTCATCCCATGATTAGTTCAGGAGGCTTTACATTACAAAGAAGTGTATTCTGTATTCTTGTCTTGTGATTTTGCTTACTAGATGACTAATATTATAATATTCTTTGGTTTTTTTTTAGATGGAGGTGTCTGAGGGTTATGCTGAATATCATTCCATCATCTTGTTAGACACATGCTTCTATGTAAAGGATAAGAGAAGCTTGAATAAGTAATAAGAGAAACACATATCGACAAGACTGCATTGGTACAGCATAATTAAATGATCTTACTAAATTTCACCTGTTTCATAAAAAACACTATTCATTCATCATATGGCCTTGAGAAATAAAGGCATGTTTGTAGTCGTAATACTTATTCCTAGCCTGCCATCAGAAATTCCATATGTGTTCAACTTGTTACTCAAGACTCCTTAATTATCTACCTACCTTTCTATTGATTTTATTCCATCCTTTTCCTATTCCATCATTTTCCTATATCTAGAATTTATTCCCCCAGCACTTTTAGAAATTCAAAACATCTTTAAATTCCACCTCTCTGATACAACCTAGGGATGAAAAAAATGATATAGTCAGATACCCTTGGAATGGGCTGAAAGGCTAGACTCGAAGAGTCTGTTCTAATGGTTATTGGTTAGAAAAATGAATTATTTCTTAGCACTGTGATCTTCAAATCCCTTTCCATCTTTTTCAATTTATAGGTAAGTGTCATTGAGCAATATATCTCTCAACTACAAAGCTTGAAAAGTTTTGGAGGGTTGTTTTTAAATTTTAAATGAGCTGAGATCAATGTTTTGGTTGGGGAATGAATCTTATATATAGTTATAGATATAGTTATCTATATGTCTATAGATAACTAGTTAGCTGGTCACTATGTTTATGTGGCTTTGATAATTATTAATTAAACTTTTTAAAAAGCTGAATGAAAGGAGGTACCTGATGAAGTGGCCCCATGATCTACACTTCTCCCTGTGCTATTTAACATTTCTATCTATGACTTGGATAAAAGTATGGTTAGTAGATTCAGAGAAAGCAGATAAAACAGTTAGGAAGGATAACTGGCACATTGGATCACAGAGTCCTGACCCAAAAGGATCTTGTCAAGATAGAGCTTTGGGATGTATCTAATTAGAAGAAAATTCAACTGGGCAAAGTCTTGGGCTTATGTACAAAAAAGAAATCAACTACATTAATAAGAGATGGTGGAAGCATGGGTATTTGAAAAAGATCTGAGGGCTTAGATGGATTTTAATCAATCAACAAGCATTTATTAAGTTCTTAATATGTGCCAGGTACTACTCTAAGTTCTAGGGATACCAAAAAAGACTGTCCTTGCCCTCAAGGAACTCTCATTCATTCAGATATGAAGTGATTAGGGTCTAGGGGCAAGGCTGCATGGTGGGGACCCAAGCCAGTGAAGAAAA
Organism: Gracilinanus agilis; assembly: GCF_016433145.1. NCBI lineage: Eukaryota > Metazoa > Chordata > Mammalia > Didelphimorphia > Didelphidae > Gracilinanus > Gracilinanus agilis. The sequence continues at coordinate 113,217,173 of NC_058132.1, read as the reverse complement.
GGGAATGCATGTAAGAGATAATGTAATAACAAAAATATAGAGACTTGACAATGGATTTGAATATGTGGGATGAGTACAAATAAAGAGTAAGTGCTTAGAATAGTACCTGACACATAGTAGGTGTTTAACAAATATTTGGCTTGATTTGACTTGACTTGGTGGTAACTCCAAACAATTGCGTGACCTCTTGTGGGGAAAGACTTTCTTAATTTTTTAATGTGAGCATTTGCACCTTGGAAATCAGAAAATACTAGAAATCTGGGCTTCATTCATAGTTTTAATTGACTAAATTTAAAGGTGATGGAGAAACTGTTAATAATGTAGATTAAACTTTAAAGTGTGTTGTGCATACATTTTTTTGGAGAGCCAATTGTTAGACATCTACCAGTACTCTCCTTTCGCTCAGCAGAATTGGAAGGAGCCTCATTTGCCATTTACTCTGACCTCTGTTTGTATTCAGCAATGATGTCCTTCTAGGTCTTCCTGCTTCCTGGATAAACCTCCCCTATTTCTTCAAACAATCCTTATGTGGCATTCAATTGAGTTCCTATTGTGTGTGAAGAACTTTGCCCAATAAAAAGCTGTGACAAAGCCAAAATCAGCAGTACATCATATGAGGCCATACATACACAGGATCAGGCAGCAATCCATGCTACCAGTGACTATACTGGCCTTGATCAATTGGCTCTCCCACATTGGTCAACAGATCAGAGATTGAATCACAGTGTATTAGAACCAGAAAATGGATATGGAAATATAGTTTGCCTGACTGCACATGAATAACCTATATCAAATTTCTTGCCATCTCAGGGAATGGGTAAGGGATCTAAGAAGAAAACCCAGAACTCACATTTTTTAAAAAAAAACAAATGTTAAAAATTGTTTTAATATGTATTTGGGAAAATATATGATATTTTTAAAGAGTGTCAGAAGATGCCTTACAGGTTGTCTAATCCAAATCTCTCATCAGAAAATGACGCAGGGAAGAAAGAAATTACTGATCCAAGGACACTTGAGTTATATCCTTCTACTGTTCTGGGAACTAGGAATAGGCTCATCCACTGAGCCATGGAAACTTCATAATAAAAATGATTATCTTATGAATAAGTACCAAATTTATCTAGCTAGCATATTTTCCCTCCAATGTATTAATGATCAAGCAATTGTTCTCTTTTTCTCCCCTCTCCCCCCAATTAATAATGTTCCATTTGTTCTCATTTCTGGTTCTCAACATCTCTTAGATTCTTGTTAAAAGCCAGAATTTCTAATACAGTAAAGATTAATGTTCCCCCGACTCCATGCCCTCAATTATGCAGGAAAATGTGATATAGGAGTGGTAAAAGTCGTGAAGGATTATTTTTTTAGAAAGAACTAGGCACTTGGCAAAATACCTTTTATCATACCATGTCATTATTAGGAGAAAAAAAACTGATCCAGCTGTCTTGTAGACCACTTTTCACCACTGTTTTGGTTTGTGGCTTGTAATCAATCAAGGAGGTGGCATTGGAAAACCCTATTAGAATTCCCCTGCCTCTTCCCCTTAGGGACAACAAAGTCTCTTTGCTATGATAGGGTCATTTGTTAGGTTCTAGGATTCTAAATCCTTTTTCCTGCTAATAGGAATCTTGTTTGGGCAGACCAGAGGAGTGAAAGAACTAGCTTGTGGTCCAATCTTCCACTAAGATTCTATTTTGTTCCAGAGCTTAAATCCAATGCCTTATGCCAATAAAATCTTTTCTCTAAGTGACTCAGAAGTCCCTTTCAGGAATTCATCTTTGAGTTTTTTGTTTTCTGAGTCATTACTTGAACCTCCTGGGTCTAAGCTTTCTTACTTGATAGCTACTATACTAAAAAATAATAATAATAAATGGTCAACAGTGACCTCCTTTGGCCAAATTGAATGGCCTTTACTTAGAAAACCTCTCCAATTCAAATTCAACAAATATTTATTAAATGATCACTATGTTCATGGTATTATGCTAGAAACTAGTAATACCAGAATTTAAAAACAAAACAAAACATGATTCTTGCCCTTTGAGACCTTATAGTCCAATTAGGACTATGTATGTAATGAGGTATGTCAGGACATGTAATGAGGTAAGTCAGAGACAAGAATAGATAAGGATAACAGAAAGATCCAGATGAAGAGTTATTAGAAAATTTGAGGAAGGAAAAATCAATTCTAAGTGGAGAAATCAGGGAAGTTTTATGGAAGAACGGTACCTGAACTAGAGGAGGCTGAAGACTTTAATAGAGCTAATGTTTTCCTTGATTTCTTTCAGAGGCCTTTGACACCCAAACCACTTCTTTCTTGAAGTTGTCAGAGGCAGGAAGAAACCTGAGGATTTAGGCTTAAATCATGCCTCAGCTACTTTCAGTCTCTCTGACTCTTGCCTCCTAGTTCTCAGTTCCCACAATTAAAAAATCTGTGTTTTGAACTGAATGTTCTCCAAGATCTTTTTTTTAAATCTCTAAGATCAGGGAAGTCACAGGCATGGTAAATGGAATCAGAGAGAACTGACTGGCCTGGCCTTCATAGGAATGTCAGTTTTTTATTATTATTCCCTAAAACTGAAGTATAAAAAGGACATAAAGAGGACAGGAAATATAAAGAAGCAAAGGCACTCAATTCCATTCAGTGGAATGACAAGTCAAAAGCATGAAGATGCCCCAAAGACTCTCAGATGGCACTGACACCCAGTCAAGCTCATGCAACCCCAGTCCCAAAGCTCATTGGCATGAGATTCTCTCTCTCTACTGGTAGAAATCGATAGCCTACACCTACACAAGGGCCAGGGCAGACTTGATGAGAGGAGAGAAGAGAGATTCCTAGGAATCTTCTAGTCTTCAGATTCTTTAGATTCTGCACACACTTCAGACACTTCTGGCTTTCTAGCTGCAAGAGAAAAGATGGGTGATGGTAATCCCACTTAAGGTTGCTGAAGGAAAAGACCGAGAAGAAACTGACTTGAGAGGAGCTGTTCATTTCCATCATGCCCCTGCCTCCAGCTTGTTACACGAGAGATTTGGGGAAGTTCCTCTGTAGTGCGACAAAAAGGAACTTACTCTTTTGGTTGAGCATAGTTATTTCACTCCCAAAGGGACAACTCCTTCACTCTGTATTATTTGATCTATATTCTCCCATTTATACTTTTTCTGATTTCTCTTTGCTGTGATTTGGATTAATAGATCTCTGCATTTGCCATATGTGTGTTCATTACAGAACTGGTATTTGGTGGAATCAAGCCTTGCCTATAAAGCTGTGATCCTCCTCACCCCATTAATGAGAGAGTAATCAGAAATTAGCTTAAAACTAAAAATGGCATTCCTTAGACTAATATTTATGGGTATACATTAACATAATTCTAGACTGGTACCCCCTTCTCTTAGGAGAATAGAATGGCCAATCCACCTGGTTCCAAATTCCTGTTTTCCCTTCTATCTGAAATTAAAGTTGCCTTTGGAGAAGGGTTGGGAGAGAAAAGGCTAGAAATATCTTTTCTACCTCCCTTGTACCACAAAACAACATCCCCATACTACATGTAAGAAACAGCCCTCACAATGCTCAGAAGGTGAGATCACTTCTAAAGCTAGACATGTCCATCTGGAAATCTTTGTTCAGCCACTTAGGTTCAGATAAAGAAACAAAGAAGAAGAGACCCTCAAAAATCCAGGTTCAAGCTTGCTTAGCTGAGCCCACTTTCCACGCCTTGGGATGCCCTAAAATGCTGCTAGGTTGAAGAAGGATCAGCCCTCTCCTCCCCTTTCCAAGAATTCTCAGAAATACATAACATTGGAAGACCCCCAAAAAATGCCACAGAAATGAAGACACTCCTTTTTAAAGGTCCACTGAGGCAGTATTTTATCCTGCTCTATTGCCACTAAGGAGATTGCTTCTTCATCTACAAATCATGTAAGCATTGAGTTGACATGGATGGTTAGCCAGAAGAAGGCAGGACATACCTGTAAGCATTCTCTATTTAATTTTTGGTCGCAAGTATATTGCACAGTTAGGTAGCACAGTGGATAGAGCACCAGGTCTGGAGTTAGGAGGTTCTGGGTTCAAATTTTACCCCAGACTCTTCCTAGCCATGTGATCCTAGGCAAGTCACTTAATCTCAAATGCCTAATCCTTATCACTCTTCTGCTATAAAACTGATACTTTGTATGGATAAAGACAGAAAGTAAAGCTAAAAAAAAGCAAGTATATTGCAATAAGTACAGAGGAGGAAACAGAATATTTAGACATCATGTGACTTGCCTAAACTCACATATCTACTTGGTATTAACATTGTAACTAAGATCTAGCTCTCTTCACGTGAGTCTTATAAATTAATCAATCAACAAGCATTTGCTAAATACCTACTATGTGCCATGTACTATGCCAAGAATGCAAAGACAGGAATAAAGCAGTCCCTCTTCTTGAGGGAGAAATATACACACAATAGGGAGAAAACAAACCCATACATGGTACAAATAAAGCAAACACAAGGAAACCTTGAAAGGAAAGGAGCTAGTTTGGGGGAGGATCAGGAAAGATTTCATGTAGAGAGGATTTGTCCTAGAACTGAGTCTTAACAGAAATCATAATTTATTTAATGGAGGTGAATAGAGAAACTATTCCAGGCATGGGGGACCGTCAAAGGCAAAAAGCTATTACAGAAGAGCAAACAGGCAAGGATGTGGGAGCCATAGACTATATGGAGGAGAAAAAACATTTGACTGGTAAGTAGAAAAGACCTGATTGTGAAGTTTTACGTGCCATAAAGAGTTTACATCTGATCCTAGAGGTAATGAGGAACCACTGATGCTTAGGTTAAATAAATACGACAGTGGACATAAATCCATTCCCATCAAAGTCTTCATTGCCTCTACCCACATCAGCACTTCCATCTTCTTCAACTGAATGATGTGTTATGACTTTCTCCAGGTGGGTCTTTCTGATTTCAGGTCAAATCTTTGAACTTTTGTACAAGCAATACTGCTGCTCTTAGTTTGAGATGCTCAATGCGGAGATAAATTAACCTTCCAAAATCTATAAAGGTGACTGCAAGAAGCAGTAGACATACTGCTCAGTGAAGCAACAATTCCTTTCTATTTATATTCAGTTAATGAATACCTTCAGCTTTCTTATCCTGGTTATAGTTTTCAGTGTTCTGGAATCTAAATGACCTCAAAGTCATTCCCTAAAAGAATCATTTGAAAGAACCAACGATATTTATGCTGAAGAAGAGACTACCCAGGGAGACAATATAACCTTCCTCCAGTATTTGAAGGGCCGTCAGGTGGAAGAGAAAGTTTTATACTTGTTCTACTTGGCTCCAGAAGAGAGAATAATGGAAGACACAAAGAGGCAGATTTAGACGCAATGTAAGGAAGAAATTCTTAACTATTAAGAGTTAGCCAGAAGCAAAATGGGTAGCCTGCCTCAGGAGGCAGAGAGCTCCCTCTCACTGATGGTTTTCCAGGAAAAGTTCTATGACCCCTGACCAAGTACCTTTGAGAGGAACTTATTTTTCTTTACGGGTTGAAGTCGATTGACCTTTGAAGTCTCTTCCCAAGCTGGCATTGTGTGAATTTTTATTTCTTATGGGCCAACATTCTGGTTATGAAAAAGATCATTCCACTGAAAAGAAAGCTGGACTGTGAGCCATTTCTTATTCTCTACCCTTAGATAAACTGGCTCTTTGACTATAAATATATAGACCTCCTTAAAGAGAAATTATATCATCCTACTTTCTTCAAAGGGCTGCTGTGAGAATCAAATGAAATAATGTCTTACTAATAAGAACAGGGCACGGGGAGTCAGAAGACCTGGGTTCTATTCCTGGTTCTGCCTCTGACTAGCTTTGTGACCCTCATCAAGCATTTCCCTTTCCTGGAACAGTTTCTTCATTTACAAAAAAAGAGGATTGGCCAAGCTAGAAAATCTCCAAAGTCCCATTTAGCTCCAGCATTCTATGCTTCTATGAAGCCACCCTTCCCACTAGAAAGACCTCCCAAGGGCCAATCATGGGCTTTGTTTTTTTATCCAAGGGCAACCTAGGAATCATAAGCACTTTTCACTTCCCTAATTGATGCCACATGCTAATGAAAGGCAAGGAAAGAAGAGGGGGGTGGGATTGAAAGTCTAGGTCGTAGATCTAATACGTCTGGATATATTCCAGGTTCTGGGTTTCATTAGAAAAGTTCATGAATAAAATTATATTCCAGATACCTCTCAAGGACTGAGGTCAGAGATTCAACATGACCTTCAAGGCAGCAGGGTGAAACACTTATATGTATATTGATTCAGCTTTTAAACAGTTAAGTATAAAAGTATAACAACCTGTTAGAACCAAACTAAGATTCTTTTTAACAAGGAACACATGTTGACATAGAGAGGTAGCAGAATTCTGGAAAGAATACTAGATTTGTTGTTAGAGGCAATAGATTTGACTCCCATCTCTGCTATTTACTTCCTGGGGGACCTGTGGAAGATCACAAAATCAAATTTGGAAGTAGAATGCTGGAGCCAGCCCATATCACCTTGAGAAAACTGATTGTTAAATTTTCCAAACAAGCACCTTGGAAATGGGCAAAATGCTACAAGTCAGGGATTGATTTGTTTTGTTTCTTGCTGGGGCTTAAGAAAGTGATGAAAATGTTATTAATAAATGAAACTTTAAAGTGCTTCTGTTTGTTAAACATTTACAGGCACACCATGGGTTGGAAGAGACCCTCAGTGACCATCTAGTTCAATCTGAGGCTGATATATCAATAAATAGAGTCATTTAGCCTTTGCTTAAAATGAAACCCCTTCTTCCAGGGGCAACCAATTCCTCTTTTGGAGAGTTCTGATTGCTAGCAAATTACTTAAATTCTTTGGACAGATAAGTTTCCTTATATATAAGATGACAGGATTAAAGCAGATTATCACTAAATACCCTTCTAACTCCCATCACCCTATGATTTACTAACAGAGTGCAAGAGTGTTTTCACAGAGCATCATGATACATCAAAGGACCACTATTACAGAAAAGGTCCTTTATAATCCTTAAAGCATCATGTAAATGTGAGCTACTATGATCTTAACACAAAAGTAGAACTACTGCCAATTTCAGGTCTACAATCCATTTGCTGTTCGGAGACAATCTCCTATTTGTTTGTTACTTGAGCAAAAATATCCTAAACAAAACTACTCTGGAGAAAACCAAGATGTACCCTGGATTCGGTCTCCTAGACCGTTCCCACAGAATGTACTACTGAAGGCTGCACAGTGCTTTGACATCAGCCACAAAAATCAAGCATCTGTTCCAAACTTTCTTTTCTTCAATCTGCCATCTCTCAAATTATATAAGCTTGTCATGGGGTTCATGATATTCTGAGCTCATGTTACAGTAAAACCTTGTTTTACACATTCTAAGACCCTTCATGTAAGTTGAAAATCACACACAATAGTGAATCCCATTATTTAATAAGTATTTCTTTCACAAATATGCCTAGGCATTTTCGGACTACTCTTAGGTTTATTAGAGTTACCAGCATCACTACTTTTGTACTTTAGGACCATTATTAATAACTAAATAGTGTTAATGAAACAAAGAGAAACACTGCTCTGACATGGACATGACTAATTACAAGCAAGGATTCTGGATAAAGACTGATGCAGTAGCTAAAGTTTGGCACAAAACAATGTAATGACTCACACTAGTGCTTCTCAGAGTGAGAATGAGCAAGACTTTACACTGCTGGAAATGGCATGGATTTAGCACTTAATTAAATTTTTATTTTATATATTTTTCTGCCGTTATTTTTTTCTGATTGCCAATCACATATACATGAATTTGCATGGGTTGAATACACGTAAAATGAGGTCCTACAGTACTTGTTTTGTTTCGTTTTGTTTTCTCTCCTGATCCCACATTTCATCGGTTTAGGAAACTCCAGAGATGTAGAGGCTCCCTTGAGGTAGATTAGGAACTGATCTATAACTAATAGTCTGAAAAAATATTTGGGTCACAGAGTTTAAGTGATTTTCGCATGGCCACACATCCAGAATGTGTCAGAGGCAAAATTTGAATCCATGCCTTTTTTAATGTGTGACCAACCTTCTATCCACAATGATGCACTACCTCTTGTTTCTTCTTCTTGAAGTCTCCGATCAAAAGCATTCTCTGGTTTCTCATTATGACAAAGAGGCGGTCCTGGAATCTCAAAAGCTATGCTAGTAAAGCACAAACTTTGAAAAGTCTTACCAAGATGGAAAGGCTTTAAGCATGGCCCCATGGATGACCTTTATATCCAGCGTTTGAAAACCAGCCTCACTGAGGGAAAAGTGACTTCAAAATGTCAGCCACCCAAACATGAGTTTTTGTTGGGTTGTTTTGGTTTTTTTTCAGTTGCATCAGCTCTTAAAGATTCTCTACTAAGGCAGGGACAGTTTGTGATCTATAATAGTATAGAGAGCACCCACACTAAGGAAATCACAGATCCTTGAGCCACCAAAGTAAGTACTGCTGCTTAGCCTAATGAGTTCCATATATTGACTGTCTAGCAGGGGAAGCAAAGTTTCCTTTTATTTGTTTCACAATGGCCTCTTTCAAATGGCAAAAGTGACTCCATTCAAGCACACTATACAAGGTCACATTCCAGACATTATGACCAGGGAAAGTGAGCCAGGCTGCATAAAGCCACCTGTCACTGGCCATCCAACCAGGACAGCTCTCTGAAATAAAGCAGGTGGTACCCATGAGACCAACAAGGCTGGTAAGCTATCTCACAGGAAAGGATGTGAAAGAAGAAAAGAGATTTATTCGATTGACAGTCAAACATAAGTGCTACGGACTCCAAGTCAGAATACGCTGAGATTGGCCTAATTTCACCACCACTAATGAGACCAGCTGGAATTCTTTCTCTCATCATCAAAATTTCCCTTTTAACAGGAAATCTACATTTTGCTGGGAAATTCAATCCTCCTTAGAGGCCAGCTCTTTGCTAGCATCATGTGTTTAACTCCCAAGAAGGGGGGAGAGAGCAGAAAACATATTTCAGACATGGCAGAGAGAAGTCTTATTAGGAACAAGTCAATATGTACAATCCTGGTTGTAACATTTCAGCAGCTGCTGTAACACTTTAAAACCCTGAAAAACCTTATTGTAGGCCCTACGACAAAGCTTACCTGTCTTGCAAAGGGATGGCTACCAAGCTCATCTTGTAAAAGATACAGATTTAACCTCAGCCAGTAAGTTCCATCCACAAATCTGGTATCCTTTCTTGTCATGATCCAGCTGACTCAGTCATGCCACCTAACAAATTGTCTAAATTTGTTAATTTAGACATAAATAAAAATGTCAGTAGATCTCAAATTTTTTGGTGTCAGGATCCACCCCATTACATGCTTAAAAATCTTGAAGACCTCAAAGAGCTTGGGTTATGTGAATTATATCTATCAATATTTAACATATAAGATCTTTTTTAGATTAGATTTTTAAAATATTAATTATTTAATTTCAGAATAATAATGTCTATTATATATTCACACAAATAACATGTTTTATGAAAAATAGTCATGTTTTCAAAACACTAAACAATTTTGTAAGAAATGTGGCAGTTTTACATATTTTTGCAAATTTCTTTAATATCTGGCATAATAGAAGACATCTGGATTCTCGTATTTGCTTCTATACTCAATCCGTTGCATTATGTTGTTTTGGTTGACATATACAAAGAAAATAAGGTCTCTTGTGAATGACATAGCTGAAAATGGGATTTAATAGACAAATAATTTCTAAGTATTATTATGAAAATAGCTTTAACCTCACAGACCCTTTCATAGGATCTTGGAACCTCAAAGTCTACAGACTACAATTAAAGAATGCTGAGCTAAAGATTGATGATCTGAAGATAACTTTAAAAATATTTTTAGTACTCTTGCTCTTGCCCCTACCCCATACCCCCATCAAGGTGATCTATGTACTTCACACAAGTATTTGGGGAATCAAGAGGTTCCTGACCCAGAAGTAAAAGCAAAAGTATCCCATCTCTCCATAGATTTGACCAAATACTGGCAATGAGATCAATTATTTCTCATAAAGGAGACAATGGAAGAGGAAAAAGGTTGAGTGTTTAAAAAAAAATGTCTCCCTAACACAATAATAAATATTTGTCCAATACTAAGTCTAACCTCCTTGTCATACCACCTCAAGTAAGAAATTGCACTTCCTTCCTAGTATGGAAGACATAAGGGGGAAGATATGAAGATGCTTGTTATTAAAGTGGCTTATGACGCACTCTTTGTGGCAGAAAAAAATTGGAAAATAAGGGGATGCCCTTCAATTGGAGAATGGCTGAACAAATTGTAGTATCTGCAGTTGATGGAATACTACTGTGCTAAAAGGAATAATGAACTGGAACGATCTCCAGGAATTGATGCAGAGTGAAAGGAGTAGAACCAGGAGAACATTATACATGGATGAATACACCGTGGCACATTGAATATAATAGACTTCTCTTCTAGCAGCAATGCAATGATTCAAGACATTTCTAAGGGACCTTTGAGAAAGAACACTATCCTTCTCCAGAAAAAGAACCGTGGGAGTAGAAGCACAGAAGAAAAACAACTGCTTGATCACATGGTTCGATGGGGATATGATTGGGGATGTAGACTCCAAAAGATCACCTGAGTGCAAGTATTAATAATATGGAAATAGGTCTTGATCAATGATACAAGTAAAACCCAGTGGAATTGCTCATTGGCTATGGAAGAGGGGTGAAAGGAGGGGAGGAAAAGAACATGAATCATGTAACCATGGAAAAATATTCTAAATTAATTAAATAAATAAACTTATTTTTAAAAAAAGTAAATAAAGTGGCTTATGAGAACTATGATATTAAGTTCAGTGATAAAAAAAACAATGAATCAAAGGCAGTGTGATATAGTGGATAGAGAGCTGACCACTCAGCTTTTTTTTTTTTTTTCAGAAAGAACTGGATTTAAGTCCCATCTCTGATAAATATTGGTTCTGTTACTTGGGGTGAGTCTTTAACTTCTCAGGGGCTTAAGCAATGTCTGTAAATGGTAGAACAGTTGCCATCTGCATTGGGAAAGAGCATTTACTCACTAGAAGCTCCAATGAAATCAAAGGTATGGTTGGATAAGTAAACAAATATACTTTTTATTGTCCTTAGCATTTTTCACACACATCAACATATTCCCAAAAGTGTGCTTGGCCTGGGGCAACCTTAGCTCTGGTACAAAAGAAGTGTGACCTCTCCTTGCATTCTCAGAATAGTGGGGTGCTCAGCAGCCTATTTCTGTATGGGGATAGCCAAGACTTTCTCTTCTCCCCTCTATCAAACATCCATAACTGTCCCTTTTAATTGTTACATATAAGGCATGGTTAGGAGAAAAGTACTTAACCTAGATCTACCAAATTTCAGAGGGTTCATGTACTTGGACAGGGAAAAAATTAAATTTTGACTTTCACTAATTTCTAATAGAAATTTATCTTCTTTGGTTATTTAAAAACATTACTCTGAAAAAGGACCATATACTTTACCAATCTTTCTAAGGTATCCATGACCCAAAAAAGGGTAAGAACCCCTGGGTTAGAGTTTTACTGTATTGGGGACTCTAGTCTAAGTTCACCCTACCTTGTCAGAGATCCTTCTAAAATGTGATGCACCACAGCTGCCATAATACTGGAGGTGGTTTAATGAGAGCACAGGACAGCAGAACTCCACTTCAGAAGACCTTGCTTCATACTAGAAACTATACCTCTATTAATGCATTCTATGTCTACATTAGCTTTTTCAACTGGTACATCATTCTGCTAATTTATATGGAGCTTGAAGTGCTCTTTAAAAAGTCCAAAATCACAGAAACTTCTTTCTAGCTATGTCCCTTATATTGGTTTCTGTGTCATTCAATAGATGAACTATCCTTCCCAGCTTGATGTTATCTGAAATTTTATAAGCATGCCAAACCCTATCTTTGGCACATACCAGCTATATAATCATGCCATCTATGCCTTCTTTTTAAGTAGTGAGGTGGTACAGAGGATAGTGTTGGATCTGGGATCAGAAAGACACGAGTTCAAATTCAACATCACTTAGATGTGTGACCTTGGACAAATCACTTCAACTCCCTGTGCCTCAGTTTACTCATCAAGTAAGATGAAATAATAGTACTTACTTCCTAGAATTATTGTAAGGATAAAACGAGGTAACATTTGTAAAGGGTATATATACACACATACATATGGATATGTATATACACTAATTATTTTATTATTATTCAGTTAATAAGTAAAAGCATCGCACAAAAGTAGAGTAAGGACAAAACCCTCTGCCATTTCACTAGAAACCTCTCTAGTACATTAATCAATAATCTTTGGATGTGATCATTTAGTCAGTTCTAAACCCACATAACTATACCATCATTCTACCTAAATATATCTCTCTCTCTCATCCATAATGGTATCATGAAATGACTTTCTGAAATCTTTATTTAAAATGTCTATAGTATTCCTTTGATAAAATATCCTACTACTGTTATCCCAAAGGGAAATGAGAACACTGTCGCCTGACTTATTCCTAATGAACTCAAACTGCCATTTTCCATTCTATGTATGTATTCACAACCTATCTTTTTAATAATCTGTTCTGGAATTTTACCAGAAATCAATGTTTTGGGGGCAGCTGGGTGGCTCAGTGAATTGAGAGCCAGGCCTAGAGACAGGAGGTCCTAGGTTCAAATCTGGCCTCAGACACTTCCTAGCTGTGTGACCTAGGCATTGCCTACCCTTACCACTCTCCTGCCTTAGAGCCAATACACAGTACTGACTCCAAGACCAAATGTAAGGGTTTTAAAAGAAAAATAGAAAAAGAATCAATGTCTTACTCAGCAGCCTATATTTTGAGGAATCTACATTTTTTTTTCCCTTTTGGAAAATTGAGACAATGCTTGCCTACCTCTGGTCTTAAAGTACTTCTCCCATGGACCATGAAGCAATCAGTCCTTTCAGTTCTCTTAAAGCAGAGGTCAGCAACATATGGCTCTCGAGCCATATCTGGCTCTTTTGAGGGCCAGATATGGCTCTTTCTGCAGGAGCCATAAAGTCAATTTTTTTTTTCAGGCGCTGTTATAGGAGCCGCACTGTGAGCACTGTACGGCTCTCACGAAATTACACTTTAAAAAATGTGGCGTTTATGGGTCTCACAGCCAAAAAGGTTGCTGATCCCTGTCTTAAAGGAAGTGTATCTGTACCAGAGGGCAACTAACTGTTTCTTACTAAATGTTCTCATCAATTCTTAGATCTTTCAGTGTCCAAACCAAGTGTCATCTCTTCTCTGAGACCTTTGTCTTACACTAATATCCTCAAAGCCAATAAATACCAGACTTTTTTTATAGGACTTTGCCACAATGCCTAAGCTGCTATTTTACCCTAACTCATAGCCTGCACCCTTCTCATCCCAGAACTTCCCTTCCCTATGCTGGTCCTCTTCATTCATGCCTCCATTTGGCAGGTAAGAGTGATATGGGAGTTGGAGAAAGGGGGTGGTGAGCCAACAAACCTTCACCAACCTCATAGCTCTACTGCTGCTTTTTATACTTACACCATTTCCCCATGTGGGTCCTTTCTCTCCCCACCAATTTTCAAACCCTTTTTTGACTTATCTTCCCCCGTTAGAATGAAAGCTCCTTGATATCTTTCTTTCTACTTGCCTTGTTATTCTCAATAATTTGCAGTTCCCAGAACATAATAAATACTTAATACATGCTTGTTATCTTGTCTTCTCAGGTTTCTAGAAATTCTTTCTGAATTTCTTTTCAAATAACTAATATTTATTTTCTCTAACTACTAACATCCATCCCCCTCAAAAAAATCCTTATAACAAATACACATAGTTTATTGTTCCATATTAGTATGCTATTCCACATTTTTCAATCATTATTTACAATTCCTAAGAAAACAACCACTTAACCTACCACTTCCCCAAGCAAACTCTAAGACTATAAAAAGGCTATGGGGTACAATAAAAAGAATGTTTGATTTGAAATTAGGAGAGGCCAGGCTCCAAACCCTCTCTCTGATACTTATTAACTATGTGACCTTGGGTCACATTCTGGGCCTTAACTTCCTTATCTATAAAATGAAGAACTATTTGACTTCTGAGATCCTTTCCAATTCTTAAGCCATGGTCCTTTGATCATAGAGGGTCTAGATTACAGATGAGATGGTGGTTCTGCATTGGTAAAAAGAGTTTCTACAACTGAAGTTTCTTAAACTGATTAAATCACAGGTCCGGACCAATAAAGAAATAAATATAAAAGCCATTATAAGAGCTAAAGAATCTTATCAAACCATTCCAATTTCCATTGACTTCTAGACCTCTGACTTTTGCTCATTTGGCTAAAATGAGAAAGAAAGAAAGAAATCAGGAAGAATTTCGGTGAAAACCATTGAGAACTACTTCAAGAGGCTCTTCAAAAGAATACAATTGTATGGAACCTGGCCAGTATCTGATGAGCTATAGAACATAAACTTTGGAACTCCCAATGCAGTGATTGCACAGGATCCAGGGTAATTCCACAAACAGCAGGACTCCAAGCAACTTTTAAACCATTACAAGGCTAATTACTTGGCCCCATGTCAATACACATATAATAGCATATATACCTCCCCTGGTCCTTCCAGAAGCTTCTATATTGGCCAGATTCTTGCCTCAGAGCTCAATTGGAGTTGTGTTCTCTGAATCTTGACCTCGGGATCTGTCCTCCTTCCCCAGAATCCCACTCATTCAATATGCAGGATAGCTGAAGCAATGGCCTCCATATGCAGGATTAGTTCAAGCAACAAGCTCCCATCAAGTAATGGTGAACTAAATTGGGTCGGGGTTATAGGGAAGGTTTCTCAAACTATAGCAAGCTGCAAAGAAATATCCCAGATGAAAAAAGGGAGATAGCCAGGAAAAGATGAGTGGGGAAGGAGGCAGGAAATATAAAGAAGCAGATTTAGCTCCATGGAGGCAAATAAATCCTAGCAATCAGAGCTGCTCTAAAGTGAGTTGCCTTGCAAGGTGATGAGTTCCCAATCCTGAAGAACTTTAAGCAGAGGCTGGATGGATGATCAACAATTTGAAGTTGTCATAGAAAGGAGTGGCATTCAGAAATGGATTGAATCTGATGACCATCAAACCTTCTTCCAACTCTGAGATTCTGTGATTCTGAGATCAGTCTTCACAGCTGATCAGGCCCTAGAATTAAGAGACAGTGACACAAAGAAAAAGAAAAAATAGCATCAGTATTTCAAAATACACAGAAGACAATAAAAAGAAGTTTAAAAGAGGATACAAAGAGGGCAATTTTGTTACTATTTTGTTAAATTAATTATAAATTTTTTTTTATTTTTTTAAAAACCCTTACCTTCCGTCTAGGAGTCAATACTGTGCATTGGCTCCAAGGCAGAAGAGTGGTAAGGGTAGGCAATGGAGGTCAAGTGACTTGCCCAGGGTCACACAACTGGGAAGTGTTTGAGGCTAGATTTGAACCTAGGACCTCCCATCTCTAGGCCTGGCTCTCAATCCAGCTACCCAGCTGTCCTCTTAATTATAAACTTTTAAAAAATAAATCTCACACAATAGAAGTTCATCATTTCATATGTAATCCTATTTTTTATTCTTTGTATATTGATGTTTTTGTTTATTAATTATAAAATATATAAAATGGGAACAGTATTTGTTGTTGAAATAATATTTTATTAATATTACTTATTAAACAAATAAAATGGAAAATGTCTTAAAAAAGAAAATTGTTACTTATACATCCACAATCCTGGCAAATATTCAAATACACTATCTTTGAAAAGACAGAAATGAAAGAAGAAAAAACTCAAAAGCACCAGGGAATATTTTCTTTATATAAGCTTTGAGGACCCACAGTGCAGACTCTCCAAATGAAACTTTTACAGTAGTCATGGTCCCAGGCTATGTACCAACTATATACCTTCCAATGAACCAATAATCCATCTTACTACCCTCTGATCCCTAAGATTGCCTTTATGCTTTCCAATCAGACCAATTTACTGTTATCTGATTACACCATAAGTATTCCCATTCTCCATGTCTTAGTATAATATGCACCCCCTCCCTGGAATGCTCTCCTCACTTACCAAATTGTGGCGTCTCAGAACTAGAAATTTTCTCTCTATGCCCAAGATCATAAATTTAGAGCTAAAAGTGACCATTGAGTCTAATCTCCTCTTTTTCCAGATGAGGAAACTGAGGATGAGAGAAGTTAAGTGACTCACTTGCTCAAGATTACACAGGGAGTTAGTTCTCTGAACTCATATATTTATTTTCTACATATTGTCATTTTACCAAATACAGATCATGCTGTATAAAGAGTATTGTTCTTGTAACAAGGGAACAAAGTTCAAAAACCATCCCTGATATTTACTACTATGCAACACTGAGCGAGTCTCTTAAGATTTCTAAGTCTCAATTTTCTTGCTTATAAAATGAAGATAATAACCTCTCTTCTTGAGAAGAAAATGCACAGTAAAACAGGAACACTTAATGTACTTTTGGTGGAACTATGAATTGGTCCAGCCATTCTGGATAGTAATTTGGAATTATGCCCCCCAAATTCAATAGAAGCTGAAAATGCTTTGACCCAGTGATATCTCTACTAGGTCCATACCTCAAAAAGAGGGGGGAGGAAAAAGAGGAAAAATATTTACAGCAGTTTTTGTACTAGCAAAGAACTGGAAATTGGGAAAGAGGGTTGTGCATTCAGTCAACAAACATTTATTAAGTGCCTGCTATTTGCTGGGCACTTTACTAACTTCTGGGGATACAAATATAAAGTGGGGGGAAAAGACGATGTCTGCCCTCAAGAAGCTTATAATCTAACAGGCAAAGACAACACACAAAGGGAAGCTAAAAATCAGTCGAGGAAAACTAAAATGCCAGGGGCTTTGTGAAGAATGCAGAGAAGTTTCAGAGTAATGTAGCCAGGTAAGAAATGAGATGTTCCAAGTGGGGTTCCCTCTTTAAATGGAAGAAGATTTTTGGAGATCATGGCTTCACTCTCCAGTCATATAGGCAGTAGTCAGTGATGAGATGGAATACCAAACCTCGTGGGATTTTATAGAATGATGGGGTTTTCCACAGTGGATAAGTCATAGAAGTCTCAGAATAGTATAGTCAGGTAAGAAATGAGAAGCAAATTATCTGGGGAAATCTGATTCATAAATGTGACAGAACATTATCGTTCCATAAGAAATGGCAAAAGGGACAGTTTCAGCAAAACCTGGGAAGACTTATGAGACTACATACATAGTGAAGTGAGCACAAACGGCAGGATAATTTATATAAATGAACTAACATTTTAAAGACAAACAATTTTAAAAGATTTAAGAACACTAATTAACATAATGTCCATGTGGAAGATCAATGATAAAGTCAAATATCCACTTCCTGACAGAAAAATTATGGCTATAAGATATATAAAAGTCATTCATTTTTCACATTATAAATGGGGGGGTCTGTTTTACATGATTTTGTATTCCAAAGATATTCCTTTTCTTTTTTCCATTGAAAAAGTGGTAGAGAAAGAAAATAAATATTTGTTAATTGAAAAGAAATTTTCTATAAATATTAAAATTCTATAAAAATCAAAATTATTATTACTTTTTTCCTATATCATCCCCAACTGTATTTTCAGCCTCATAAGTCAGAGATTGTTTCCCCAGTATCTACTAGGATGTCCTGCACATAGGAAAAAACAAAATAAATGTTTGCAGCATCACACTGAAAAATGTGTATGTATAAGAGGACAAGGAAGGCACAGAAAGACAAGTATTTTCCTTATCAAGATGAAAGGCTGCACCATTGTTCGAGGGGGGGGACATATAAAGCACCAACTGCTTTCTTCCTGAAGTCAAAAGACAAAGACAAAGAGCACAAATACTGGAGGGGAAGGGGTGGAGGTGGGGGGAATCAATCTAGTGCCATAAATATGCTGGTAATTGATTCAAAGAGCAAATTAATCTTTGGGAGAAATGAGGAATGAAAACCAAGCCTTCATCTAGACAAGTTTAGGACGTGCTCAGACAGAAGAAGAAAAAAATAAATGATTCGAACAGGGACTAAACAAGGTATGGCAGATTAGGGGCTAAAGTCTTCAGAAGTATTCTACCATACATAATCATCATTGACAAATGGAATACTTTTGTTTGATATTTGGTCCTTCGGGTTGAGGAAGATAATTAGACATGTAAGCACAGCAGTCTCTCTTTCGGGAGGAAAAGTTACTAAGCTGCACACAAATATGGATCACTAAGTCTGACGATAGTAATATAATGTGATGAGGGAAAGAGAAGCAGGAAGACTGAAGAAATACTGCAATTAACCAGGTGGGCCTCAAAGAGGTACAAAGGGAAGTAAACCAGAACCTGGAGAACAATTTAGGTTACCATAGTGTGAAATTGAACAATTTTAAGAACTCAATGTAATAACCAACCATGAATTCAGGGGGCCGATAATAAAGAATGCTAACCATCTCCTGGCAAAGATAATAGACTACCTATACAGAATTAAATTTATTTTTGGATGTGGCTAATATAGAATTTTGTTTTGCTTAACTGTATATATTTGCCACAAGTGGTGGTTGTTGTTGTTGTTGTTTTGGTGGGGGTAGCCATAGGAGGTAGAAAAAAATAAAGGCTTGTGAATTAAAAAAATTAAAGAAGGACTGGGTGCAAGAGAGATTACAAGGGCAGCCTGAGCAGAATTTGGCAACTGAATGGCTACAAAATATGAAAGAAGAAAGAGTCAAAAATAACACCACAGTTTTGAGCAGAGGAAATAGAATGAATGTCAGTATTACTCAGAAACAGAGAATCTAAAGGAGGATCAGGGATTGAGGGCAAGATAAAGTTCAGTTTTGAACAGGTTGGTTTTGATGTGCTGCTGAATTATCCAAGCAGAAAGAAACATAGCCTAGAGAAGCAAATTTGGATATTAAGAGAAAGATTAGGCCTGAAGGACTTAGACATGAGGGTCACCTTCATAGACTTCACAATTAAAGTCAGGGAATGAATGGGGTGGCCTGGAGAGAAAATGTATAAAAGGGGTGGAGGGGGAGGAGAACTGGAGACAAATCTTTGGAGACATTCAATTTAAGTTTTCAAAGAACCAAAGGAAAGAAAACAAGAAAGTGTGCTGTCTTCAAACTCAAGGGAGAAGAGAGTATTCAGAAAAGGGCATTATGAACAGTAAAAGCTACAGATTGGTCAAGAAAGGAAGTGGAGAACTGGGAACATAAGGCCACTGGTTTAGTAAATAAGAAATCATTTGTGATCTCTGAGTGAAGCAGTCTGAGGAGGTGAAAACCAGATTGCAAAAGGCTGACAGGGAAAAAAACAACTGGTGAGGAAGGGATAGCATCGACTTTCTAAAGAACTTTGTAAGTAAAAAAGTAGAAAAAGATAAGATGGGGCACTAGCTGGGGTGAGGGTAGAAGGCTCAACCAATGTTATCTAAGTTATAAAATGAAGACAGGCTTAGAGATCATCTCCTTCAAATTTTTCATTTTGTGATAGAGGAAATTAATACAGCGATTAAGTGATCTCACAAGGAAGTTATGGGCAGAACTAGAATTTAAAATCCTCTCCGTCCTGGCTGGTGCTCTCTCTGTTGCATGATACTATGAACCTTTCTTGTTTGTCTCAGAATTGTTCTGAAAGTGCAGAGAGAGAAAAATGATAATGCATTAAATAGTTTTCTTATTAAAAGGGGAAGAATTGAAGGGGAGGGCAATGAGGAGGAGTTCTGTATCTGGAAATGACTGAATCTTTTAACACATGGCAGGGACTTTTTTACATTGTTAAAGCTCTCTTTTTTGCATCTGCTTTTTAAAGTATAAAACATTATGTTAAAAGGCAGGGCCCTGAATTTAGTGGATAGAGAGCTGGCTGCCAAATCAAGAAGACTTGAATTCAAATCCTATCTCTACACATACCAGCTGGTTAATTGCTTAACCCTTGAGTTCCCCCAGGTGAGGTATCATCCTACCTTGATACAGAAAGGCTTCTTCATTACTTTTCTGAGCCCTTACTTCATTACTTTACAGATTCCTGAGAACTCCTACTTTTCCTTCAGGCAGGAGTTCCTCTCTAACTTTTTACAAGTATAAAATCTCCCAATTACCAAGTCACAAGACCATTTAAAATATACATAAAAATATATTTTGTTACTATTTTTTATTTTTATATATAACATGTAACATCATAAAATGATACATGTGATTTATTATAAATATGTAATCAATTATAATAAATATGCTTATCTAAAAGAAACAAATTCTCCCACTAGCTATGTCTAAAAAATCTACGCCCCTGGGGCAGCTAGGTGGTTTAGTGGATTGAAAGTGGGGCCTAGAGATGGGAGGTCCTGTATTCAAATCAAATCAAATTCAATTCAAACCTTCCTAGCTATGTGACCCTGGGAAAGTCACTCACACCCTCCCCCCCCCCATTTCTAGCCCTTATTGCTCTTCTGCCTTGGAACCAATGCAATATATATTATTGATTCTAAGATGAAAGGTGAAGGTTGTTTTTTTTTTAGCAATAAAAATTAAATAAAATAAAAATTTGTTCCATTCTTTTTTTCCCATATCTTTCCCCTCCCCAAGAAGGCGGGTGTTCATCATGTTGTGGAACAAGGCACATACTGCAAACACTGGAAAAAAATTCATGGAGGAAATAAATTGAAGAATGGTATGTTTCGATCTGCACTCAGATTCTGTCTGTTCCTTCTATGGTGGTAGATATCCTTTTTTGTCACAAGACCCTTATAATGATACCTGGTCCATGCATAAAGTATCTCAGCCAGTACCTCCATGTGGAAGAAGTTAGAGAGCTTGAAAAGATACTTCCTTTTCAAAGAAGCTTAGGAAAGAAATAATGACAGAATAGAAATGCCTTGGAGACATTGTAAAGTATACTTGGCTATTCTGTAACGGATTCTGGATTACCAGCCATATGGCAAAAAGGAGGTTCTTTGCCTGCGTCTAAAATGCATTCAATTAGTCCTGTCAGCTATATCCAATTCCTCATTTCCTTATTTGGTGATTCCTCCACTCAGTCTGGTGGAAAATAGTGCTATAAATGGAGATGCCTTGGGCCCTTCTACCCTTTGAATCCTTAGCCCTGTGCAAAGGTCTGAGGGCTTGACCTCCATGTTTGCCTTCTCATTCAGGTGAAGGAGATTAGATCCTGTGATCGGGTTAGTTTGAAGTATCAAGACCTTAGTTTGGTGTCCATGTACCAGTGGAGTGCTACTGCCCTAAAAAGCATGACATAACCCGTGGGAGTGACTTTGTGGATCCCAGTTTAGACAAATCCAGCAGAGATGCTACTACTTTTGGACATGAACTTAGTGGGATCGATACTATCGAGGAACTGAGCTTGAACTACTCTCTCTCTCTCTCTCTCTCTCTCTCTCTCTCCAGAGACCAAGGTAGTATAGAAGAGAGTATGCCTCTCAGGTATTGGGAGAAATAGGTATATGTTTGGTTTTTATATTTATTTGTAGAAATATCCCTTTGTAAAAATTAGGAATAAAGTGCTGTGATTCTTTCACTAGTATCTAAATGATAAAAGGCAAGAGAATCAGTAGGACTTGAGTCTCTGACTTTAGAAAAAAAGATTCTTGAACCCCTCAGAGTTACCTCCTGGAACCTTGAAGGGCAAATATCAAACAAAAGATAATTAAGTCAGGTTACAGATTAAAACTCCATTCAGAGAATTCACAAAGGAACTGATCTAGGAGGAGGATTTACAGGTCATGAAAGAGTCAGGGAGAATTGGGATTCTTTCTCTCACTTTTATTTAAACTAAGCATAAGACTTCAAGAAAATTTTCTCATCCCATGGATAGACGTTTTGATCAGGTGGGGTTAATATTAAGACAGACATTTAGTTAACCAAAATTTTCAAGAAGAATGACCCTGAATCCCAAATAATAAAAGGAAATGACAAATTTCCATTAAAAAAGACAAGTTTGGTCCTCCATAACCCAAAGATCTCAGAATCATGTCTACTGCCCCCCATTCACTACTAAGACTGCCTTGATGGAAAATAACAGAAGAGGCAGTCTGTTTTTGTTATTTACAAGTTCTCCCTTCTTCATCCTAGAAAATAAAAACAAAAGAATGAATAAAACAAATGAAAATAAATAGTTCTTTCTTCAGCATGGCAAACAATATGTCACCTAAAATCAAGGACTAGAATTATACTTTGTGGGGATAAACTAGAGATAATCCTCATATAAGAGAATTTCTGCCTTAATTTTCTAACCATGATTTAGTTAAGATGAGCCTAACACTTAGTCTATAAAATCAAGCTTATCAAGTGCAAGTCCAGTGTTAATTGACTAATTTCTGGTTTTATCTGATATAGATCTTCCACTTCTACTATCTATTCTTTGACCTATGAATTATTATCTTCCCCAAGAATTCTAACCACATTAAGAAAAAGAACTATGGAAGTAGAAATGCAAAAGAAGAACATATGACATCACTTATCAGATGTATGTATGGGTATCTGATTTGGGGTTTTAAAAATCTCTCTATAGCAAAAATGAATAATATCGAAATAGTTATCAAGTGATAACATTTGTATGACCCAGTGGAATTGCTTAATGGCTCTGGAAGGGGGGAGGGAAAGAAAATGAATCATGGAAACATGGAAAATATTTTGAAATAATTTTTTTAAAAACATAAAAAAATTACTACTATCTTTCCCTGTGTGCACCTTGAAATTCTATTATATCCATTCTAGTTATTTAATGAAAACCTATATAATATAGCTTAAAACTGATACTTGGAGATCACTGATTTCAGGCTCAGGGAAGCCTGTGCTTGGAGAACAATGAACTGCCAAGGTGGGGTTGAAATGCCTATCTCTGCATTGCTGATCACGGATTAGGCAAAGATCTCCAATGTCAGCAGGACTATTTAATGTAATCCTAGAAATGTTAACTGTAAGCAATAAGAGAGGGAAAAGGAATCCAGGGATTAAACATAGGCAAAAAAGAAACAATTATTGCTTTCTGCTGATGATATGATGACTTACTAAGGAAACACAGACAATTAAAAACTAATAGAAGCATTTCTATGTACTACCAATAAAACTAAGCAAGAAGAGATAGAAAGAGAAATTCAACTTAGACTAAAAATTGTATAAAATACTCAAATTTGCCTACCAAAATGCACACAGGAAATTATATATATATACATATATACATATATATGTATATATATATATAATCCAAATACAAAATATCAGTTGTAGAAATAGGCAGAACTAAATAATTAGAGAAATATTGTTCACAGGCAAACCAAGTGAGTATAACAAAATGTCTGGCAAAAATGATAATACTACTCAAATTAATTTACTTATTCAGTGCCATATCAAACTATTAAAAGATTTCTTTTTAGAACTAAAAAAATTCATCTAAAAGAATAAAAGGTCAAAAATATCAAGAGAGAAGGGGGAGAAAGTGGGAAGGAAGGAAGGAGATGTAGCAATGCTAGACCTCAAATCTACAAAGAAGAAATCACCAAAGCAATTTGGTATTTGTTAAAAAAAAGAAAAGAAAAAACAGATAGGTAAACCAGTTGAACAGATTAGTTACACAACAAAGAGAAGCAAATAAACCCAGTAGACCTGGATCAGATAAACCCAAAGACATAAACTACTAGGGTAAAAGATTCACTATTTAACAAGAAACTGCTAGGAAAAGGGTCTAACAGAAATGCCTTACCATATACCAAGATAAGCTTCAAATAGACATATGACTGAAGTATAATATATATATATATAGTATAATCTCACAATAAACAAGTTAAAAGACCAAGGGGGAAAAGTACCTTCCAAGTCAATGGAAAGTGGAAGCATTTATGACCAAAATGTAAGAAGAGTAGAACAGAAAACAAAATGTTAATTTTGGTTACATTAAAAATGTAAATATTTTGCATAAAAATCTAATGTAGCTAACATTAGAAGAGAGCTAAAGAGGATGGGAGCACTTTGCAACAAGTTTATTTAATAAATTTCTCATGTCCAAGATATATAAGGAATAGATACAAATTCATAAGAATAAGAATCATTCTCCAGTTAATAAATTGTGAAAGGATATGAACAGGAAGTACTGAAGGGAAGGAATCCAAGCTATCAATAGTTAGATAAAAAAATGTTCCAAATCACTAATAACTAAACAAATACAAATTAAGGTAGTTGTGAGACTACCTTGACTAACAAAATTATGAATAATTGAGTTAGGATAACTGAATTCCATTAACCTCTTCACTGTCCAAAATAATACACATTACTAAATTTCTTTCAGGCCGAAGATAAACATTTATGTCTGTTTTCCTTTGTCATTTCAATTCCTGTCCCCTCCCAAAGTAACCAGTGTCTGTCTATGCAAATAGCCCCTAACATTGACAAGCCTCCTGCAGACTGTAAAAAGTCTAGAACTCTAGAAGGTGCTTCTACCAACAAAGCCCTAGTCCCTTCCCTTACTTGAGATATTTGAAGGTCCTCAGGAAGACTGCCTGAAACCAGCCTTGCTAAAATTGAATGTGAGAAGTACTACTTGTTGTTAAGTCATTTCAATCATACCTGACTCTTTGTGACCCCATTTGAAGTTTTCTTGGCAAAGATATTGGAGCAGTTTGCCATTTCAATCTCTAGCTCATTTTAGAGATGGGGAAACTAAGACAAATAGGGTTAAATGACTTGCCCAGGGTCATACAGCTAATAAGTATCCCAGGTTGGATTTGAACTCAGGGAGATGAGTCTTTCAGACTCCAGGCCTGGCACGGTACCCATGGTTCCACATTGCTCAAACAGATATCCAGCAATTTAGGATATGACCTAATTGTATTAGGGATATATTTGGAAATGAATGTGATATAAAAATATTAGCTTTTACAGATGCTTTGGGAATCCAGAATCTCTTTTGTTGTTTGTTGACCAAATTGTGTTATAACTCTTAGCCAAAGAATTAAGTAGTCTTTCAATCTGTCTTTTAAATTGTCCTCCCAGCAAGAATACCTTAATCTGAACTAAATCCCATTTGAAGATGACTCAGGCATCATTACATTATCCTGAATCCTCATCACATCCATTTCTACCTGTAAATCTCCAAGAGTCTCATTACCCATTCAGCACACTTAACAAAAAAGTCTCTTAAAATCCCATCACATTCCAGGAAAGTGACAATCTATTGATTCAGATAGATAACAACTCTTCAGAGTATAAAGTCAGTCAACTTGAGAAGTAGAATAGAATCTACCTAAACCAGACAGAACATCCCCTGAAAAAAAAAAAAAAGAAAACACAACCTAGAATGTTAGAATTAATTCAGTTCTCCCCAGAACCTGCCTTCCAAAAAGACTATGATGTTTTATTTTGTTTTGTTTTAAATCCTTACCTTCTATCTTAAAATCAATATTGTGTATTAGTTCTAAGGGAGAAGAGCAAAAAGAGCTAGGCAATGGAGGTTAAGTGACTTGCCATGTGGCACATAGCTAGAAAGTGCCTGAGGCCATATTTGAACTCAGGACTTCCCATCACTAGGCCTGGCTCTCAATCCACTAAACAAACTACCTGCCTTTACAAAAAGACTATGATGTTGTTGAAGTTTGTCTTCCTTCTCTCTCTTTCACCATTTCTGCATTCTCCTTCCTTTCCTTTGTACCATCTCTCCCATGGTTCCAGGGTCCTCATTATGCCATTAAACAGAATAAAATTCATTTGTCTTTTGTTGTTACAAAATGTGGTGAAAGGAGAACTCTAGATTTGGAATTAGGGGGCCAGAATTTGGGTCCTGAGCCTGCTACTTAATAATTCTGATTTTAGCAATTCTCTTTTTTTGGTCTAGGTCTCAGTTTTCTCATCAATAAAATGAGAGACCTAGACTCTGTGACTCTAAGGTCACTTCTAGCTATAAATCAATGACACTATGACTCACTACCAATACAACCCTCTCACTCGAGGATACACTGAGTCTGTCCTCTTTAGCCATGCTCCATACAACACCCTTTCCTGAATATCAAAACTCAATTATTCTGCTTCCACCTCAACTAGAAAGTCCAGAAAGATATTGAGGTGAAGGCAGTTCCTCCACAGGGAGAAGGGGGGAGTCATGTTGTTCAAGGTGAGTCATGAATTCAAAGGAGTACTAGCTTGAGAGTCAAACTGACTCTTTCCTAGCAGACTCTGAGTAGCTAACTGGACAGTCCAACCAGCAAAGACCATCCCAAGGTGGATCAGCATGAAGAATCCATGAAGGGGAAAAGGACATTGAAGCCTTACAGTAAGTACCAAAAGTGTGAATAGTCTTGGTCAGATGTGTTTCCTCCATGTACGTCTCACTACCATTGTATTCTAAGTCAGGAATTAGAAAATATTACTTGAACTAGATCCAACCCACTGCCTATTTTTATATGGTCTACATGCCTTAGTTTACCAACCTTTACTCTCTGTTTGTGCTTATTCTCATATATATATATATATATATATACATATATATATATATATTTCTGAGAGGTGGTTACCTGGGTTCATGAGAAGTGTTTTATAGCTACTGTTCTTACTATGCCATTTTTGTAAATATCTTTGCTTTGAAAGAAAAAAAATAATAATTGTTTCATGACAAAAGATAGGAATGGTCAGTGTTAGAAAGGTTGTGGAAAGATGGGTGTACTATGCATTATTGGTGGAGCCATAAATTAATACAATCAGAAAGCAATTTGGAATTATGTAAAGTGTCTAAAATGTCCATATACCATGATCCATAAATTCCCTTACTAGGCATATACCTCATAGAGATTAGCAACAAAGATAAAAAGCTCCAAATGCAACAAGATAGTTATGACAGTACTTTTTCTACACCAATAAAAGTCCATTAACTGGGGGAGGGTTAAACAATTTGTGTGATACATGAATGTAATTGTTACAATACTATCCATAAGAAACAAATAACACAGAGAATACCAAGAAGCAAGGAAAGATTTATATGAACTAATGCAAAATCAAGTAAACAGAACCAGGAAAAATATACCTAATGACAAGTGAATAAAGAACAAAAACACAATCAAAGTTGAATGCTATGAAGTCATAATGACCAAGTCTGGTCTGAAGGAAGAGATATGAAAAGACACCCACCTCCTCCCCTGTTCCTTTGCAGAAACAGGGGACTATGGGTGTGGAATCCTGGTTATAACATCAGACTTCTGTAATATATTGTTTAGTTTTGTGCAACTATTACTTATTTCCTTTGTTTTTCATTCTTTTCTTTTTCCTTACTTTCTACTTTCCTTCTTTTCTTTTTCATTTTTTTTTTACAAAATATGGTTCTCTGGAACAAAGCTTATGAAGCAAGACAGTGAGAAATATGTGATAAAAGATACAAAAACAAAATCTTAGATAGAAAAACTAAAGATAAATATTTTTATTGACTCATTGTTATTGTTTATACTAAATGAATAACAATCTCTTCATCCTTCATTATGAGGAAGGTGACATAAGATTGTTTCTTTAATGAAATGGATAGGGTACAAGCTTCAATTATTAAATGGAAATGGAAAATTTAAGATCAAGCTTTCCAGGTTCCCGTGGGTATAGAGCCTTTCATGATCAGGATGTAATTTTGCTGGAGGCTCACTTGATGTTTTGCCTCTTTTCTAACCTAATGGACATCTGCCAGGGAAGACAACTCTTAAGGAACACTTTTGCCTGGTTCACTAAGGACTGCACATTATGAGAGACATATACTGAAGTGGATCTTGAGTGAAGATCTTGAAAAATCAGAAGATTTTTCAGTAGGCTGAACTATAAGTTACAAGGCTCGTGCATTAGAAGGTCTTGAGGAGCAGAGTAGACAAGATTTTTATTTATAAAGGTTTATGGGTCTAGCTGAATGGTCTGGGGCCTGAAGAAAACAGAACTGGACAATTAAAGGTTCTCCATTTTGGAATCAGGACTAATGGAGGTGATTTGCTGATGTCTCTCACAGCAAAGAGTTATTCATAAAGATTTTAGTACATATCAGAGACAATATACACCTTCTTAAGAATGGAATAATTAAGCTTAAGTTTTTATGAGAAGGGGGTATGATGCTAGTTGTGCCAATTGGATGGACATGTTTCTTAATAAATTCTCTAAAATTATGTTTAATTGATTAGAGTTCCTAAGTCTTTCAACTGTGCCCTTTTTTATGATCTTGGTACTGTACAAATTGTTCTGGTTCTGCTCAATTCATTTTGCCTCAATTCATATAAGTCTTCATGGGGTTCTCTGAAGTCATCTTCTTTGCAATTCTTACATCTCAATAGTTTTTCATTACAATCATTTACATATAGTTCATTCACATTCATATTCCATAATTTGCTCAACTATCCCCTAATTGAGGCATACTTTCAGTTTCCTAATCTTTGTAACCACAAAAAGTTGTTTATATATAACACATATATGGGTCCTTTTCCCCTTTATTTGATCTTTTTGATCAAACCAAAATCAAATAAAAAACTATTTATTCTAATATATTTTGATCAATTCATTATGTATCTTATATATGAGAACTTCTTCAGAAAAAAACACCCATTATTTTTATACAAATACAACAAATGCTTGTAATTTTAACTCATTGGTTTTGTTTGTGCATTAAAAAAATGGTCTCCATATTATCTTCTGTGATCCTCTTTATTCTTTTTTTGGTCATGAACTCTTCCTCCATCCATAGTTGTGAAAAGCTATTTTCTTTTTGCTCCTCTAATTTATGATGTGACTTTCTATCTAAGTCATGCTTATTTATTTTTGTATCTAAATCATTTCAGGTTCATCTTTGGTCTTTAATTTTTGAAAGAACATTTTCTAGTTAGGAATGGACTTTTTAAAACAACAGTTTCTTCTTCATACCCTTAATTATCAAAACTCCACCTCCCAACTGATCCAACTATTCTGGAGAGCAATTTGGAACTACGCTTAAGGAGTTTTAAAACTGTGCATACCCTTTGACCCAGCTATACCACTACTAGGTCTAAATCCTAAAGAGATTTTAAAAATGGGCAAAGGACCTGTTTGTGCAAAACTTTTTATAACAGCTCTTTATATGGTGAAAGAATTAGAAATTAAGGGGATGTCCATCAATTGGGAAATGGCTGAATAAATTGTGGTATATGATTGTGAAAGAATACCACTATGCTATACGAAATGATGTGAAAGATGATTTAAGAGGAGTCTAGGAAGACCTACATGAATTTATGTAAAGTGAAATGAACAGAACCAGGAGGACATAGTATACTGTAAATGCAATATTATATGATGAACATTCATGAATGGCTTAGCTATTCCTAGCAATACAGTAATCTAAGAAAATCTTCACGGACTCGTGATAAAAAATGTCATCTGCCTCCAGAGAAAGAACAGATGGAATCTGAATGCTGACTGAGACATACTATCACTTTATTTTTTCACTTTTCTTTTGTTTGATTTCTCTTTGACAAAAGAACTAATAATATGGAAAGATGTTTTATACTATTCCCATGTAAAAGCTTTATCAAATGACTTGCCATCTTGGGGAGGGTAAGGAATTCCTCCAGTTTATTATCCATCACTAGCATATGCCACAATTTGTTCAGCCATTCCCCAATTGAAGGACATACCCTCCTTTTCCAGTTTTTTGCCACCACAAAAAGCGCAGCTATAAATATTTTTGTACAAGTCTGTTTATCTATGATCTCTTTGGGGTACAAACCCAACAATGGTATGGCTGGATCAAAGGGCAGGCATTCTTTTATAGCCCTTTGAGCATAGTTCCAAATTGCCAGCCAGAATGGTTGGATCAGTTCACAACTCTACCAGCAATGCATTATTGTCCCAATTTTGCCACATCCCCTCCAGCATTCATTACTCTCCCCTTCTTTCATTTTAGCCATTTTGCTAGGTGTGAGGTGATATCTCAGAGCTGTTTTGATTTGCATTTCTCTAATTATTAGAGATTTAGAACACTTTCTCATGTGCTTATTGATAATTTTGATTTCTTTATCTGAAAATTGCCTATTCATGTCGCTTGCCTATTTATCAACTGGGGAATGGCTTGATTTTTTATACAATTGATTTAACTCCTTGTATATTTGAGTAATTAGACCCCTGTTAGAGTTTTTTTTTTGTTATAAAGATTTTTTCCCAATTTGTTGTTTCCCTTCTGATTTTGGCTGCATTGTTTTTGTTTCTACAAAAGCTTTTTAGTTTGATATAATCAAAATCATTTATTTTACATTTTGTAATTTTCTCTAACTCTTGCTTGGTTTTAAAATCTTTCCTTTCCCAGAGATCTGACAAGTATACTATTCTGGGTTCACTTAACTTATTTATAGTTTCCCTCTTTATATTCAAGTCATTCACCCATTCTGAATTTATCTTAGTGTAGGGTGTGACATGTTGATCTAAACCTAATCTCTCCCATATTGTTTTCCAAATTTCCCAGAAGTTTTTGTCAAACAGTGGATTCTTTTCCCAAAAGTCGGGCTCTTTGGATTTATCATACACAGTCTTGCTGATGTCACTTACCTCAAGTCTATTCCACTGATCCTCCCTTCCGTCTCTTAGCCAGTACCATACTGTTTTGTTTTGTTTTTTAATTTTTTTTAAACCCTTAACTTCTATGTATTGGCTCTTAGGTGGAAGAGTGGTAAGGATGGGCAATGGGGGTCAAGTGACTTGCCTGGGGTCACACAGCTGGAAAGTGTCTGAGGCCAGATTTGGACCTAGACCCTCTACCATTCCGTTTTGATGGCCGCTGCTTTATAGTATCATTTAATATCTGGTACTGCTAGGCCACCT
The DNA here is from genome assembly GCF_016433145.1 of Gracilinanus agilis. Lineage (NCBI taxonomy): Eukaryota > Metazoa > Chordata > Mammalia > Didelphimorphia > Didelphidae > Gracilinanus > Gracilinanus agilis. The sequence continues at coordinate 113,186,272 of NC_058132.1, read as the reverse complement.
TCCTTCACATTTTTTTTTCATTTTTTCTTTTGATATTCTTGATCTTTTGTTATTCCCAAATGAACTTTGTTATAGTTTTTCCTAATACAGTAAAAAAGTTTTTGGTAGTTTGATAGGTATGGTGCTAAATAGGTAAATTAATTTGGGTAGAATGGTCATTTTTATTATGTTAGCTCGTCCTATCCATGAGCAATCAATGTTTTTCCAATTGTTTAAACCTAGTTTTAATTGTTTGGAAAGTGTTTTTGTAGTTGTTTTCGTATAATTCCTGTGTTTGTTTGTGCCAAAACCTTTTGAAATAAGTCCCTATTTTCTTCTCTTTTTGTATGGACTCTGACAAAGATGTGGTCCTTCTCATCAAAACTAGTCCTTCTAGGGGCAGCTGGGTAGCTCAGTGGAGTGAGAGTCAGGCCTAGAGATAGGAGGTCCTAGGTTCAAACCCGGCCTCAGCCACTTCCCAGCTGTGTGACCCTGGGCAAGTCACTTGACCCCCATTGCCCACCCTTACCAATCTTCCACCTATGAGACAATACACCGAAGTCCAAGGGTTTAAAAAAAAAAAACAAAACTAGTCCTTCTACTTGTACCTTTGTACACGAGCTTTTTGGCAGATTATCCCCTCAATCATTGCCCCTCTTCTAATTTTCAATCTCTTACCTATTTACTGATTCTTTCTTTGCTGCCCCAAAACAAACCTAAGTATCCTATATCCTTAATCACAGAAGAACCAGCAACATCAAGTAGCACCAAAAAAAATTTATTATAATTTTCCTTTGAAACAAAGATTTCAAACTATCTTAATTTTTATGCCTTTTAGATTAAAAAAACTTAGATTTTTAAAAATTGTCTTTTAAAAACATAACAAAACAAAACAAAAACATTGAACTACATTAATTAACTAACTCAGCCCTTTGAGGTATTCTTAAATTCTTTTCCTTCTAGTGTTAGAAAACTTCATTTGACCTCTGTCATATCATTATCATCTCTTCTATCTTTTAAAACCAAATTCCTAGAAAATATCACCTATGCTCTTTTTTCCTTTTCCTCTTTTCCCTCACTCTCCAACTCTGGTCTTTGACTTCACCAACTGAAACTACTTTTTCCAGCATTACTATTGTTTCTCTTGTTCAATCCAAAGACCTGTTTTCAGTCTTCATCTTCCTTGTCCTATCTGCAATATAAAACAATTGACTGCTAGCACTCCTTGGATACTTTCTACCCGTTGGATTTTGTGACAATATTCTCTCATTCTTCTTTGCCAACTAGTCTGATCTTGCTGGTTCATTTCCTATGTCCTACCCTCTTACCATGGGTATTCTTCAAGGCTCTGTCCTGGGTCCCCTTCTTTCTCTATATCCTTTTTCTTATTGAACTCATCAGCATCCATAGTTTAAATTATCATCTCTATGTAAATAATTTCCAGATACCTATGCCAAGACCTGGTTTCTCTTCAGAGTTCTAGTCCTTCATTGCCTCCTATACTAGCTCCTAGATATATATAGATGTCTAAATCTCATTATTTCCAAATTTATTCATTATTTTCCCTCCTAACCCTACCTTTTCTCTTCTTCAGACTTCTGTAATAATGTTGAAAGCTCTATTATAATTCTAATCACTATATCTAAAACCTAGGAATTATTCTCAATTCCTTTCTTTCCCTTACCCCAATATCTAGTCCATTGCCAACTCTCTTACCTCCCATACTCAATTGGTTGCCAAGTCTTGTCAATTCTACTTCCATATTTCTTGCATTTGTCTCTTTGTCTCAACATATATGGCCATAATACAAGTTTAGACCTTCACTAACACAATTTCAAACTCTCATTCTGGAGTATTGAAAGTCCTGATTAGGTTCCCTGTTTCCAGTCTCTTCTCTTCATAATCTATCCTCAAACAGCTACTAATGAACCATAAAAACAATGACTAGAATAATAAAAACAAAAATGAATGCCAAGTATATATATTGATCAATCCTGGCCCTTGAGAAGAGTTTACAGAAAAAGCATCTCCCTCATTTCACTATTGAGATGATATAGATGATAGAGAGCTTTGAATGTGGAATGTCAAATACTCTCTCTGACTCCATCAATGTGGAGGTTTTGCTTAACTTTTCTTCTGTTAAAAGGGAAGGCTCAATGTGGTAATATGGTGTGGGAGTGACAATGAAGTGAAACAAGACTGCCCACGTTACTCCCATTCTCAAGAAATATCACTGGCCATATTGCCTCTAGGATAAAATACAAACTTCTCAGGTTAATATTTAAATTCTTCACAATCTGGATCTTAGCTTGTTTTTCTAGGATTATCATACATCATTTCCCTTCACAAATTCTGTGTTTGGCCAAACTGGCTTATTTTCTACTTCCCAATCTCAACATTCCATCTTCTACCTTACTAACCTGGAAATCTGTCTTTCAAGCCTGGAATGAACTCCCTCATTATCTCTGCAAATCAGCTCACATGCCTTGTCCTAAAGGAAACTTCCTGATCTTCCTCATTGTTACCTCTCACTTTTTCCTTCTCAAATTATATAAGTGCTTACCTGATTAGTGTCACATTTCTTTAGAATAATGTAAATTCTTGAAGGCAAGAATTTTTAACTTTGGCTTTGTAGCCCCACCACCTGCTGTGCTTAGTTTGATGCCCCCCAAGAGCACTAATATTGGAGTGGCAACAGATGCAAGGAATAACCAGTTTTACAAAAAGTATGAGAAATGTAATAATTAAAAAGAGAATTCTCTCCAGTCTCTCAACTATCAATAACTGTCACTAACTGCTTTCTCTGGCTCCTTTCATCCAATCCCCCTTGTATAAATCCCATCCTTAAAGAAAGGAATTAGTGCTGCCTAGAATCTATTGATCTGTGACTATAAGGGGATGTGGCAATGATTTTCAGTACTTGCATGCACCAATGGCCACAAGCTTGGTTGCAGGATGAAAATCTTTGAGCAGTGAGAGTAACCACAAAAGAGAAATGAGTCAAGCTTATTTCTCCTAAGTTTTCAATTATTGAAAGAGTAACAGCAATTGAATTTTTGCAATTAAATACCATACCCAATCTTCCATAAGTTATGGAAAGTAATCAATACTGCCTACAACTTATTGATCTATGACTAAGAAAGCTTGTTAAAATGATTTGGGGCATCTGCATGAGCATAAACCTCTGGGTCTTAATAAAAGCATGTTCTACTGGCCCATGTTAGAGGCATACAAGAAATGTGGAACCTCTCTGCCTGATGCAGTCAAACAGAAGTGCTTCCTCTGCCAGAAGTGGTACCAAAGCAAACTGCTTACTTATAAAGCAGAAATAGAAGCAAGCCCTTGAAGTCTGTGTACATAGACTTGTCTCTGGAAAGAAATAAGAAAAACATGAACAGCATCTTAGCAGTAACTGACCACTTTCCCTGGAATATACAGACCTACTTAATCAGAATCAAGAAGGTTGCCAGTGTCCGATATATTATTAGACAGGTATCTTTCAGTGCACTGGTTTACTGCCAGGATTCATTCTGATCAAGGTTGAAATTGTGAGAGCAAGTTACTCAAAGAAGTACGTGATTGGGGTTCTAGGAACAACAACATCTAGAAGATTAATCAAAAAATCTTAATTCTATTCTACTAAACATACTTGAGACTCTAAAGCCTCTTGGGCAGTAAGCTAAATAAAATCAGTATGATCTTTCTTATATACACCTTTAATGCTCCCTTGTTTATGAGTACAGGTTTTACTTCAAGTCTGAACTTTGAGTGAGTGATTTGAACTTTGAGTGAGTTTTTATGGACCTGTACTTTGGAGTTGCTGAAGACAGGGGAGGCGTAAAGACTCACCATCTATGTCACTCAACAGAAAGCTTAATTGAGAAAGACATCTCTTAGGGATGGTCTCAGCTCAGAATGTTCTTCCTCTTCATCTCTGCCTTTTTTCCTTGACCCTCCAAGATGTAGCTCAAATCCTACCATCTAGAGGAAGCTCTTCTTGATCCTACTAACTATTAGTGCCTTTCTACCTGAGGTTAATTTCTATCTAATCTGCATATAAAGTGCATGTACCTAGTTATTTATATGTCACTTCTTCTATTACAATGTGAGCTCCTTGAGGGCAGGGGATCTTTTTGTATTTACTATCATAGTCCCGGGTAAATATCAAACATTTAATACATGGTTTTTGACTCTTTGACTATAGAACAAAACAAGCAATGATATAATTCTCAAGTTCCTTGTCAAGAACTAATTCCAATCTATAAAATCCTACTACGAAATCTTAATATCTAAGGAAACACAAGATATTAGACCAGTGTAAATCTACCAATACAAAGTAGACAGACTGGGTAATCTTCCAGTCTACAAAAAAGCCCAAGAGAATAATCAAAGGCATTGCAAAAACTATGCATTACAATTATCTATTGACTATAGGAAAGAAGACAAGAGTAAAGAAGGGTCAAGGACTTCCCCTTTGAGAACAACTTATCAACCAGTTATAGATGAACAGTTGATACCAGGCAATTAAAGAAAATCCAGATAAGGAATCTGGTTTGTTACTCATTGGCAATTAATACAGTCTGCCTGGGTGTGAGACAGACTTCTGTTTGGAGGATATTGGGGGACCTGAATCCAAAGGCTACATAGTCCAAGATTCTAGTCAGTTAGACAATAAGCATTTAAGCATCTACTATGTGCCAGGCACTTTGCTAACTGGGGATACAAAGAAAGACAGTCCCTTCCCTTGAGAAGATCATAATCTAATGGTGGAAGTAACATGCAAAGAAGCTACATAGACAAAAGTCAATAGAAGAAATGGGATGAGCAAGGGCTTCCTATAGGCAGTAGGATTTTATCTTGTCTTGAAAAAAAGGAAAAGAAGTCAGATGAGGAGAAACAACAAATATTCCAGGCATGAGGGACAGTCAGAGAAAATGCCCAGAGCTGAGAGATGGAATGTCTTATTTGGGGAATAGCTACAAAGGCCCCAAGAAAATAAAATCTTTTAGGATCTGGAAATGACAGATTCCATACCAGATCATCCACAGGCTTAGTCTCGTGACTAAAGGCTTATGTGTCAGAGGATACTGGCTGAACTAAAGTGAGGAGCCTTGTAAAAGTAAAAATAGGCCACCACAGACATACCAAGGTACCACTTATATAGTCAGGTGATGTCTGTTAGTGCAGGAATATATACTACCTTTGGTACAGATGGCACCTAAACAATAGAATGTATGTAATGTATTTTGTCTGCAACTCTAACGTAAGATGCAATGAAGTATATACCTGTGTTATATAGTAAATATCTATATGTATAATGGGACAGAAACATATAAATTCTTTAAGAGGAAAAAATATAGAAGGAATGTGCAGACAGCAAGTAACTAACCTTTTCTCTTCTCTTACTTTGTTCACTACTTTATGAGCTATGGGGGATGGAAAGGAAGGAAAGGTTCCTACATGGTGTGGTGTAGAAGACCTGTTGTTAGTTGAAAAAGATTCCATTTCCCAGAAGGTGTGGGCTCAAAAAAGAAAGTTAGTTTTAATCACTCTCCACAATCCTCCTCTCTTATATTATTCTCCTCCTACTTCTCTATAGGGTCTGTTAATCCCCCTCTCCCCCAACTTCTCCCTCCATCATATTACTTCCCTCCCCACCATCCCCTTCCTTATTCCTCTTATGTTTCTCTATAGCAGTGATTCCCAAAGTGGGCAATACTGCCTCCTGGTGGGTGCTGCAGAGATCCAGGAGAGCGATGATGGCCACAGGTGCATTTATCTTTCCTATTAATTACTATTAAAATTTTTAAAAATTAATTTCTAGGGGGCTAAGTAATATTTTTTCTGGAAATGGGGCTGTAGGCCAAAAAAGTTTGGGAACCACTGCTCTATAGGATAAGATAGGATTCAGTAACCCAATGAATCTGGCTGTTCTCCCTCTCTGAGCAAATTCCAATGAGAGTAAGACTTAAGTATTTCCTGTCACAATCCTCATCTTCCCCTCCATTATAATAGTATCCACCACACACCTATAATTTAGTCCATTTTACTTCTTACTTCCCATTTCTCTTAGTGCAATCCTTTTTTTCACTTCTAGAATTTTTTGTATCTCATCATAAATAGCTTACTACCACACTCTCTGTTGAGGCCCTGAAATTTTTTCTCTTTCTTACCTTTTTAAGCTTCTCTTGAATTTTGTATTTGATGTCACATTATCCGTTTAAGTCTTATCTTTTCTTCAAGAATGCTTCAAAATCTCCCATTTTATTAAATGCCCATACTTTCCCCTGAAAGAATATAGTCAGTTTTGATACTTGGTGACTCTTGTTGTAAACCCAGTTTCCTTGCCTTCTGGAATATCATATTCCAAGCTTTCTGATCCTTCAGTATGAAAGCTGCCAGATCCTCTGTAATCCTGACTGTGGCTCCATGATATTTGAATTGTTTCTTCCTGGCTGCTATGGTATTTCCTCCTTGGCATTAGTGCTCTTGAACTTGTCTATAATATTCCTGGAAGTTGTCATTTCAAGATTTATTGCGGGAGGTGATCTGTGGATTCTTTCAGTTTTTATTTTACCCTCTTATTCAAGAACATAGGGGAAAGAGAAATTCCATTTAAAATCACATTGGACAATATAAAATACTTAGGAATCTATCTGCCAAGGAATTATACCAACACAACTACAAAACATTTTCCACACAATTAAAACTAGATCTAAACAATTGGAAAAACATTAATTGTTCATGGGTAGAATGAGCTAACATAATAAAAATGACCATCCTACTCAAATTAATTTACTTATTTAGGGCCATACCTATCAAACTACCAAGAAACTTTTTTACTGAATTAGAAAAAACTATAACAAAGTTCATTTGGAAGAACAAAAGATCAAGAACATCAAGGGAAATAATGAAAAAAATGTGAAGGAAGGTGACCTAGCAGTACCAGATCTTAAACTGTACTATAAAGCAGTGGTAATCAAAACAATATGGTACTAGCTAAGACCCAGAAGGGAGGATCAGTGGAATAGACTTGGGGTAAGTGACCTCAGCAAGACAGTCTATGATAAACCCAAAGATCTCAGCTTTTGGGACAAAAATCCACTATTTGACAAAAACTGCTGGGAAAATTGGAAAATAGCATGGGAGACATTGGGTCTAGATCAACATCTCACACCCTACACCAAGATAAATTCAGAATGGAGGAATGATTTGAATGTAAAGAAGGAAACTATAAGTAAATTAGCTGAACACATAATAGTATACTTGTCAAATCTTTGGGAAAGGAAAGATTTTAAAGCAAGCAAGAGTTAGAAAAAATCACAAAATGTAAAATAAATAATTTTGATTACATTAAATCAAAAATGTTTTACACAAAGTCAATGCAACCAAAATTAGAAGGGAAGCAACAAATTGAGGAAAAAAATCTTTATAACAAAAAACTCCAACAAAGGTCTAATTACTCAAATACATAAGGAGCTAAATCAATTCTACAAAAAATCAAGCCATTCCCCAATTGATAAATGGGCAAAGGACATGAATAAGCAATTTTCAGATAAAGAAATCAAAACTATCAATAAGCATAAGAAAAAGTGTTCTAAATCTCTTATAATTAGAGAAATACAAATCAAAACAACTCTGAGGTGCCACCTCACCTAGCATTACTGGTGGAGTTATGAATTGATCCAACCATTCTGGATGGCAATTTGGAACTATGCCCAAAGAGCTATAAAAGACTGTCTGCCCTCTTGATTCAGCCATACCACTGCTGAGTTTATATGCCCAAGAGATTACAGGAAAAAAGACCTGTACAAAAATATTTATAGTTGCACTCTTCGTGGTGGCAAAAAATTGGAAAATGAGGGAATGTCCTTCATTTGGGGAATGGCTGAACAAATTGTGGTAACTGTTGGTGATGGAATACTATTGTGCTCAACGGAATAAAGAACTGGAGGAAATCCATGTGAATTGGAATGATCTCCAGGGAAAAGAGGTAAAAAAGAATGGAAAAAGAGCAGATCCAGGAGAACATTATACACAGAGACTGATACACTGTGGTACAATAGAATATAATGGACTTCTGCACTAACAGCAATGCAATGATCCAGAACAATTCTGAGGGACTTATGGTAAAGAATGCTATCCACATTCAGAGTAAGAACTGTGGGAGTAGAAATGCAGAAGAAAAACAACTGCTTGAACATATGGGTTGATGAGGATTTGATTTGGGATGTGTTGTAGTGAAATTAGGGCAAGTGGAAATGACAGGCAAAAGGCAGAGTAAAGATTCCAGGACTATCTCAGTGACTGGCTGAGTTGGCAGTTGGTCCCTGGACTTTCACCTTGGAGGTACTAGCTATTCTTCTCTCTGAGTATCCTGTCTCTGTGGATTATCTATCAAGATTTCACTGTCCAGGAAGAGGTTGAATTTGGTGGATGATGAGGTCAAGAACCTTACTCCCTCTTCTTTGGATTAATTGCTGTGACCTTATTGGATCCCTGATAGACCCTTGAAATACAATAGATGCGAGGTCTCCCAACCAGTCCAGTGCACCTGTTTTACCTTCCAGCTTTCCCTTACTTTTAAAATACTATCAAAAGGGAAATTCTGGATAGGATAGAGTTAGGCAGCTGTGTGATTTAGGGAGTTCAGAATAGAAATCTGTTGAACCTTGGTGAGAAGGAATCCAGATCTGTCCTAGTTAGTTCATCCCAATCCCTTCCCTTTCCTAACCCAGTGAATTAATAAACCCTTGTTGTTGTTACCTTGACAGTCTCTCCATGAAATCCTTACCCACATCAATAGGATTTATGTTACTGGCCCAAGGACTATTAAGAATCTAGTAAATCATTTAACATCACTCAGTCTCTATACCACCAAACTATTAATACCAACTAATAATTTTACCATGCACATTTATTTTTTTCAGATGCAGACTTTAATGACCACCCCAGTGCAACTATCAATAATACAGAAATAGGTCTTGATCAATGATACATGTAAAACACAGTGGAATTGAGCATCAGCTACAGGGAAGGTGGTGGGGACATTTGCGGGTGGGGGGAGATTGGGGAGGGAAAGAACATGAATCATGTAACCGTGGGAAAATAGTCTAAAAATTTTTTTAATTAAATAGATAGCACTGCAAAAAAAAAAAAAATAGTAGAGTTTTCTTTGATAATTTCTTGTAATGTGATTTCTAGGCATTTTTTATCATGATTTTCAGGTAGTCTAATAATTCTTAAATTGTCTCTCCTGGATCTATTTTCCAGGTCAGATGTTTTTTTTTCAATGAGATAGTTCATATTTTCTTCTATTTTTTAATTTTGTTTTATTGTTTCTTGATGTCTCGTGAAGTCATTAGTTTCTATTTGCCCAATTCTGATTTTTTATTTATTTTTTTCAGATTCTAATTTTTAATGAATTAATTTTAAATTTGAACCTAGGACCTCCCATCTCTAGGACTGGCTCTCAATCCACTAAGCCACTCAGCTGCCCCCTTTCTTCCTCTTAAAAAAAATCTATACATATGGAAATGCTCACTTCATTTAGCATTTAGTTCAAAATTTTATTCAAAATTTCAGACTATTAATAACCTTTTTCAGTATCACAAAATCCCTCAGATACCTATTCCAATGTTTAACAATTCTAAAGATAAAGAAAAATTCATATTTAATTAATTTTGAAGTCTTAGAATTAAAGGAAAGAAAACTTATATGTTATATATTGTATAAATACTAAATTATTGACCAAATCCTGTCTGGTAAACTAAATTAAGATAGTAATTAGGATTGATCATTTGAGAACTTAGGGTCCTTGGTTTTCAGTACACTGTAATATTTCAAAGATCTACTTTGCCTTAGTTTCCTCATCATGAGAAAGGAACAGCATAAGTAATGATTTGCCTAGCAAGCCAAAATGCTAAAAACTAATGTTTATCAAGCTATTTGATACATTCCAATGCTATGGAAATGTTAAATATTATCATTCATCAGAAAATGTGTACAAAGTACTCAGGTTCTTTAACAATTTTGACAAATACTAAGTACTATGATTATCTATAAGCAGATAAATATTTGAGACAATTGTTGAAATCATTCCATGCTCTTATTCCTACCTCATCTAGTGCACTTTTGTTTCCCCCATCCTTAACAGACACCATATATGATTTTACCCATTTAAAAAAAGAGAGATTGTTTGGAGACTTTTTTTAACAAGAACTTTTTTTAAAAATACAAGGCAAAACTTAGTGTTATAAAAAATAAGGGGATTGATGGTAATAACAATAGAGGCTATAAGCTAAAGGCTTTGAAAGGTGGATATGATTTTGATGTGAGAGAGCACACTTTCACCCATGGCCTCTGGGTAGGTCCTGCTAATAAAGTTATGACTCTCCTCTCCTGACAAGCTTGCTCAGTTGAGCCTGTCAGCTATTTCTTATAACAGTTGCCCAGACAGGGAACCACTGAGAGGTTATAGGTATAGTTAACCTCTCTAGTTCCTCAGCCTGGGGTTAGAATGATTATTGATAAGGCTATTGATGCGTTATTGAACAATGGTGAAATCTGACTACATAGGGATGTCCCTCTCCCAAAGGCTTAAATATAATGACCACTCAGGAAAGGTACTTTATGTCAAAACACTGTATTTGATTCTAATCAATGGGGTTAGGAACAAAGGCAAAGGATGGAGGATTTGGGAACCTTATTTGCTAATACTCTAAACTATTGATCAGGCTATTGGAGAAAGCTAGCTCAAGCAAAGGCTGGAGGCTCTTCACCCTCACACTAACCCTGGCCTGACTTGGCTAGAGCCAAGCCAAAGATTAGAGAAGGCTATTGATGAACTTTGATGACAGTGTCACTATTTCCTCTCAGCTCTGTTGTCAATGATGGTGATTGCTCTCTAGCTCTCAGTAAGACAGGTTGGTTAGCAGGAACAGGTGCAGGTATTGGCCTACCCTTCCTAAAGACCTCCTACCTCCCAAGTTCTGCTCCAGAGTGGGCCTCCTCCCCCCAGTGCTGAGCTTCATGGGTATCTATAAGTCTAGCTCCAATGGACTTTTTGCTCTGGCTCACGGAATCTGGGTACATTCTGAGGTATTCAACTGCCAGTCTTGTCACTCAAAGTTGGTATCCATCTTGTCCCAGAAATCAATATAATCCAAGGCAAAACTTAGCCAAGTATAAGAGAATGGAATATATGAATATGAATTCATGATATATATATATATATATACACTATGTGTGAAAGACATTGGGCATGGTGTTTTAGAGAATAAAGATACCATATGCAGAACTCAGCATACTGAAGGCACTATAACAATCAAACTGAATGGATAGACAAGGATTTAACCATCTATTGAGTGGAAGTAACTTTAGAGGCTCCACTTAAATGGAATCCAAATCTAGAGTTCACTATTAATGGTTATTACTGTGCCTTTGAATTCTATCTAAGCACAACCAAGTAGTCAGGAAACACCCCCTCAGCAAAAGTTAATGGAAACAATCTCTTAGGGAAGAAAATCTAAGAAATATATTAAATCAGGGAAACAATGAAAATGAAATGAGCCTAAACTCTCCCTGCATAGTTTAAAGTCACTTTGGTTACTATTCAGAATAGTATGTAGGATGATATTCTAATCCAGATACCTCACTCCTAAAACTAAACTGAGTTTGGGGCTATAAGCTGACTCAATCTTATATACCCAGCTCATATTCCTCCAAACCAAGTTAATCACTTCACTGTCTCCCAAACTCTATAGATCCCTGCTGAAGCCCCTTTATTTATCCAATTCTCTCTACCTGAAAGCCCTCCTCATAAAGTCAGTCTTTCAAAATCATAATCTCTATAAAAAGACCTAGTTTAAGTTCTACTTCATCAAGTTGCTTCTCTAATAACAACTAACACTGATTTCCTCACAATGAAAGGAGTATAACTTGGACTCCCCTTGAATATAAGTCTGTGAAAACTACACCCAGGTTCAAGACCCACTTCAGGATAGGATGAATTCAAAACCACAACTCATGAGCCCCTTCTTTTTTTTTATTGGAACAAATCAGAGGGCACATTTGCTGGAGTAAAAAAGTCATTTCATTAAACAGGAAAGCAAGACAAATACCAAGGGAAACCATGCCCATATATACAAGGTCACACTCTCCCACAGATTCCCAATAGGAAAGGAAATACATGTAGCCCTGACAACTGATGCTCCTATATTTGCATGTCAATGGGAAACTTCTGTGCCTTCAAAGCTTCCACTTGCTGCTTCCCTACAAAATATTGATATAATTTTCTGTATTGCTTTCTCTACTGTGCTGCCATTTGCCAGTTCTCTGTTAAGCAAATATGTCAATTGCTCTGATAGATCATAGCCATTAAGAAGCTTTCTTTGAGACAACCCAAAACCTCAAATGTTATTTCAGCTATTTTGTGAGTCATACTCCCAATTGCATTCACAACATAGTCCCTCAGGCCAATTCAACATTTTTTTCATTGTTTGAACTCCATTGCTTCTCTTTCAGTAAACAACTCCAGGCTTTTTGGGTTAGGGTAAGTAAATTCTTTTCAACTCTCATCATGCCATTAGCAACTAACATTAAAGTCATATAAATTTTCTTGGAGCTAATAATATGTGTCAAAGCCCACGTGTAGAGGGAGGTTGTTGTGTGGCTCAAGGGGAAACAGAATAGACATCTAGCCTCTTCTCTTCCCCACCCTCCTCCAAGGGAAATTTCAATTCCTGCCAGGAAGGGATGCAGGATGTTAAGAGTCAGAGACCACTGTGCTCTCCTTAGAGAAAGGGGGTACCAAACTAGAATTATTTCTATCTGCTCCCTTAAATATTGTTAATCTAGGAAATGTGAGTTTCAGGTCCAATCTAATCTCTGATATCTGTTTATTATTGTAGAGGGAAGACCCCAAACTCCATCTTTGAGGTTTGACTCCTTTCCATCCAAATACCAGTTTCACAATGAATATACATAACAATTATCAATGAAGAACCATTTATCCAAAGTGGTAGCAAAAAAGGAATCAGAAAAGGTATACATATGAAAATATATATTGGATCATGCAGAGTGAAGGAATGCTCCCATTGGGAGCAAAATAACTCAGTTCAAGCAAAAGAAAGTCCGAAATCTCATTCAAGAGAGTTCCCTGAAGTCTCTAGTATAACAAGCTGGAGATAAGGACATAATCAAGATTGCCAGATCTTCTCATGTCTTCCCAGATTCTTTTCCTTCAGCAATCTGAAGTGGGATTAACCTTATCCATCTTCCCTATGGAAACTGGAATCTAGAAACAACCAAAGCAACTACAGAGTCCAAAGTAACTTGAAGCTTGAAAAGAACTGAAGACCCTGTTCCACACCTGATGCAGGTACAGATTATAAGGAGAGAGTCCCATACCGATGTGCTTTAGGACTGGGACTTGCTGCCCCAAATGTCCTTTTATGTCCATGGGTATCTCCATTGGGTAGTTTTCTGGGGATCCAGCAGAGAACCTTGGCTCCTGTACTTCAGATGGGGGCCTCTTATTTCTTTATATCTAGGAGGAAGATAGACTTAGTTTAGGGAGCTAAGAAAGAGATGAGAGAAATCAGGTACTCTTATAACTCCTTGGTAGAACACCAGATCTCAATAGTCATTCTCAAGTTTTACTTTACAAAGTTTATTTTTAAAAAGTATGAGGGAGGGAGCTATAAATCTCCCTTCTACTCTAAAGAAAATAGATCAGAGCTGGAAACAAGTTTCTATGTGGAACCATTTAGAATACAGTCACCTGATTCTTCTTCCTTTCTCTTCCTTCTGAATGTCCTTCCCCTCACTCCTACCCCAGCTTATATTAAAAAGGTACTTTAATGGGTTGGAACACCGATTCATAAACTGTTCCAATCTTAAATATTACCTGGTTCCCTCTTATAAAGTGGGACAGGGTTCCCTACCTAGTCCCCAAGCCCACTCATCTTTCATTCCCACACAAATAAGCAATTTCTAAAGAGGAGCTCTCTTTATCACCTTTCCCCAAATAAGCAACACTGTAAGACATCTCCCTAGGCTTCCCATAGAATGGAATAAAAACTCCCTCCCTGCCCTTCAACCATCCATCTAGTTTGGATTCAAAGTTTCATCCAGATCCCTACAAGCAAGAAAACCAAGCCCAAGAGAGAAGCTCAGGGGGCCATAGGAAGGATCATTCCCTACCACCATCAGCAAAGTCCCAATCCCTGACTAGCCCCTCTGCCTTTCCCCATCTCCTGCCCATGCCATCCCATTTCCATCCTCCCTTTCTCCTCCTCCTGCCCCAACTGCCCATTAACAAAAAGCAGAGGGAGAACCAGGCCAAGTATCTTCTGGACTTGATTAAAATTTAGTTTCATTATTTTCTTCACTCCACAAAGGTACCAGATGTTCTTGGATTATGAACCTCATGGCAGTGACATTATGTCTCAAAGAGGGGAATCTTTAAACCAAACCTTACCCCCCCACACTCACCAAATGCTCCAGGAAAATACCCCTATGGTCTGATCCTCCCCCAAAAGGGCAGAGGCCCTTGCCCAGGTTCTACACTTCCTAAGGAAACCCCCATGCGTCACACAGGAGAGCTGCATGCAGTCCTGGTTCTGATTGCAAATCAGTCATGGGACTAAGAGAACATACTCACAATACAAACCACAGTCCTCTGGATACTACCTCGGTTGGGTTAGGGCCAGACAAGAACTATGAAGACATAGAGAAGACAATGGATGTTAGTAATAGTTAGCAAAGTGGTTGAAGGGAAGGCAAGAAGCATGGAGGCTGGAGAATTCAGACTAGGCTCCCCGGGGTCCAAGTTAAAAATTTTCAGGGAGTCAGGGGTCAAGCAGGCTTTAGGGTAGTTTTAGAAAAGTCAGAGATTAGTCTCTGGTTCTCCAACAGCATCTAGAGATGGGTTATAATTACCACAAAATGTAGCATTTGGGAGAGCCCCTAAAATTGAGTGCCCAAGCAAACCCTCCAGTTTAAGGACATTAGAACTCAGCAGAACTCACCTGCCATTTCTATTCACACATCCCCTCCAGGTCTGGATCTCTTTGTACACCAAGCGAGATAGGAACTGTAGGGGAGAGAAAAACAGACAGGGAAGTATGGAGCCAGGCAGATGCCAGTCACTATTTCGAGGTCTGGGGTAAAGAGATAGGATAGGATCTAGTAGTGCCTTACACATAGTATACATTCCATAAATATTTGTTGATTAATTACAGGGTAGGAGGATAGTAGTCTTGAGTGGTGAATTAAATGTGGAATGTAATAAAGCTCTGAGCTGTATGAAAAGATACAAAAATCCTCCACAAAGTACAGCCACTTCTGTAGTCTCCCAGAGTTTCTTTTGCCAATTTCTACCCTCAGAGTCCCTTACTAAACAGCCCAGCAAGAGTGCCATAACATTGGGTTAAGACCAAGTGCCCCTTCCCCATACCCAGTCTTGACCCAAAAAAGGCATTTACCACACAAGCCAACACATCTGCAGAGATCAGCATATAGAAGACATTGTTCCAGCCTGTAGGAGAGATGAGTCCAGCTAGCAAAGGCCCTAAAGCAGCACCTGGAGAGGACACATATACCATGTGAAAAACAAAGCAAGATGGTCCAGAACTCAGGTCGGCTGAGTTTCTTTTGGTATAATACTCTCCTAGCAATTCAGTTGCTCCTCCATCCCACCCCAACTTCAGAGTGTCAATCTGACCAACAGAAAAAATCAGGGCCCAACTGCTTGAGATAAGGAGTAGGAAGAAAAAGGACCCAGTTAGAGCACACTGACCTATGGAGCCAGTCCCATCAATAATAGCTGCCACAGTGGCAAGAGCCTTTGAATTGCCTCTCAGACTCTTGTGTGTACCCTGGGGAGACAAGAAGGAGGAGAATCAGAGATCCATCATAAGCAACTTGCATCTCTGTTATTTAAACAAGGCATGAAGTCTAGGCAGATTCATCAAGGAAAGCATCAGCCTCTGGCTTAGAAGTAGCCTCAGCATCAGCAAAAAGATACTTCTCATAGCAAAGTTGATGCTGGTTATTGAGGAGATGGCTGATTTGGGAGAGAGAAGGAACATAAATCTGAGTCAGAAGGGAAAACATCCTCTAAGACAACATGACCTAGTATTGAATAAAAGGCTAGGGAATGGACATGATGAGACCAGAAGAGAGACACCAAAAAATCTTGCAAACAATTTCCTCCCTTAATTAAATAGTCCTTATGGTGATCTAGGACCCTCTATGGCATGGGACACCATAAGCTTAAGTCAGGAAGTACCACTTCCCAGGTTCCTTGAGCTTACCAGGTCAGCTGAAACAGCAGTGGTGATGAGAGCATAAGGCCCATTGACCAAGGCCCCACAGATAATCAACATCACTAGGAAGATAGAGACAGAGATAGTGATTAGCTCTACTTAAGGTTAAATAGCTGGAAACTTCTCCCAGTCTTTAAAAACTTTTCCCTCTAGAACTGGATTCACAGTCCCTCCTTCCACCTCCAGCCCTTGTCCTCTCCTAAGCAATGAATTGGATTCCTAACCCATTCTTTACCTCTACCCCCGGTCCACTCCTGGGTACTTCAAGTACTCAGAAAAACCAAACCTCTCCCACCCTGGTCCATTTCCCATGGAAATCTGGAAGAACTGAAGTTGCAGCCTCACCTACAGAACTGCCAAAACTATGCTGACCAACATAGTTGTACAGGAAGAGCTGGGAGAAGAAGAGAGAAGCAAGAACATGGGATAAAAAGGTTATTACCTTCATTTCATTTCTATAGATACAGTGATCCATAAATCTTGGCATGACCCTTTTCCATCCTGAAATCCCTAGTCATCTTTTCCTATCCCTCCTATGACTGATAGGGATCTCTGCCTCCAAGAATACATTCCATGACTTCCTTTAGAAATCTAATGTTTCTATGAAGTCTTAAGCCTCCCTACTTAGAAGTTCAAATCTTACCCAAATTTCCTGTTACAATATAAAACACAATTCCCTCTTTGAGTTAAGAGGCCTTCTTTTCCTCCACAATAACCTATTCCCGTTCCCTACCCCCACCAAACACAAAATCAACCCTCTTTTCCCTAAGCTAGATAGTCCCCCAAGTTCTCCACTTGTTTCTTCCCTACTATACCAGCCCTCTTGATGATAAAACAACTATTTATTCCCTGTAGACATCCCCCATTATTCATCCAACCAACCACTCCCAAATGGTAGGGACTAACCAGAGGGGCAGCCACAATCAGCATGACACAGCAGGTAGTGGCCCTGCCATTGGTATAGTCAGAGATGATCCCTGCAAGGATGCCACCTGTAACACATACCCCACCATACCACCCACTGCAATGACCAATCTCTCTTCCATCACCCCACTATGCCTTGACTCCTTTATATTACCTAGTCTCAAGACTAGGACAAAGGATTCTCTCCATTCCACCCTTCCTTACCAACAACTCCCATAAAAAAGAAAAAACAAGTATGAGGAGGAATGGTTTTCCCAAAAGATGCATGGCCAGCCAGGAATCTCAGGGAATATATCCTCTCCTCTTAATTGACCATGTACTTCCCTCCCCTCCCCTATACTACTCTACTCTCAGTTCAAGAGAAGAGACCCAATCCTCTGAGAAAAACAAAGATAGTGAGCCTGACCTATTATACCACCAACATCAAAGAGGGTAGAAAGATCACCAGCTTCCTTGGGTCCAAAATGAGCTGTGAAGAAAACAAGAGGGTGGGAATTGAGAAAAAAATCTGATCATAATCTTAAGAGAAGCACAACCAACTGACTAAAATGCATAACTTGGAAGCAAAGAACAAAGAAGGAACTGATTTCACAGAGCATTGAAGAACAGAACCCATATAATTCTGCAGCTATCTTTGAAGAAAGCCCCTTAAATGAACTTTGGGATGAGCTAAATTCAAAGTTTATCTTAGCCAATTCCCACAATGTACTGCTCAAAGCTGCTAGAATGGTTTTAAAAGGCAGCTTTGTAGGAGTCAGAGAGGTCAAAAGAGGACTTGTTGCTGATGATAGAACAGGCAGCTTAGGGGGAGTTTGGGTGTTAGGGAATGGTTCAAAGGAGACCTGAAGGAACTCAGAATTCCCATCCCTGGAGTGGCTAGAAGAGGAAGAAGAATGATGAGAAGTACCAAAGGGTCTTGGGAGCTATGGATAAAGGATGGAGAAAGATGTTCCTTGCTGCAGCTTTAATTTTAAGACATAACCAAGGAAGACTAACAGTGGACTCTCTTTTATATCTTGTTTTACACATGTTCCTAGGGGAGACCTAGGTTTCCAATGAGGTATGGCTCTTAGCCCTGAAGAGCCACTGGACACCAGATCTTGAGCCCAGCCAACCAATGGAGAGATGTGTCTACTTTATGCCCAGGTTTGGGACAATGGGCCAGAGCAGAGCTGGGACTGGTACTAAATGATCTTCACAATGAGGATGAATTCTCCCTCTGGCAGAGAAAGCTATAAACTGATCTGGTGGTTGATTACAAGTGGCTGTAGGCTTCACCCCAAAGGCCTCCATTTAACTACCCAAACAGAGTCAGGTAGCCTTCAAGTGAATTCTTGTTGGATTTTGAGGATTTTAAGATTACAAGCCAGAATAGGGAACAGAAGGCAAGGAAAATGCAAGGTACGGTTCATTACTTAATTCCCAACCTTTTCCCAAAAAATAGAATATGATATGTTGGAAGATGCCTGCATTCTATACACTTGGGGATATGAAGGAGAGGAAGGAGGAGTTTCTAAAAGCCCCAGTATTGAATTTCTAAGCCTCTTGCTTTTCTCACAAGCCAGATTCCATAAAAAAATTTCCCCAGACCTGAATCACATACAGAGTGCCTGAGTAATCTTTACTCTGCTGAACCATACACCCCCATTCCCACCTCAGACTTCCAAATACTATATTTTCCAACTTCCCTTCCTACTTCTCCCCTCTACCCATCACCCCAATTTTCTCCACCTAGCACATGCACTTACCCACATTAACGATGTAGAGAGGTAACCAAAATAAGAAGGTATAACTGACCAGCTTGGCGAAAAGCAGACACAAGGAGAATTCCACTACACCCTGGAGGAAAGTAATGGGGCTGTGGGGACAGTGCCAAGGGACTTGCTCATCACTGATCTCAGGGTGCCAGCTCTAGGACACCCTTTTCTGCTCAACCCCTAATATGATGAAACCTTTAGAATAACCACTCAAGCACTAGTCATCCACTCCACCACCTCCATCCCTTCCAAAGCTCCCTTACTCACCGGGATCCTGAGCGCCCTTAGGAAACCGATGGCCTCAGGTGACTCCTTGGAATATTCAGAACTTTCGGTTCCACTTTCCTTCTCAGGGCAGTGCCCAACCACTGACTCCATAGACGTACCCAGGTCTTCAGCAGGTCCATTCTGAACACAGTGGGGAAAAGTCCTTTAATGTGGGAATGGGATTTTGGCACTCCCCCTCCCACAGAATGGAAATCCAGACTTACTCACCATTATTACCTGAGGGGTTGAGAGATCCCTGACTGAAAGGAATAGGCTCTAGGGTCAGGGTCAGGGGCTTATATTCATGGTTACACACAGGCCTCAAGGGATCCTCCTATAAAACTCAGGAGACTGTGTCTGGCCCTGCCTCTGATGGAGATTTAGGTGGTAAAACGGAAAGGAGGAAGTTGACAGGTAGGGATTAATCAGGTCTATTTAGTAACTGACTGGTTCCAAACTTCTCTAGTCTGCTGTTTATATCAACTAAATCTCTAGAAACCAACTACCTCTGAGAGGGTTCATACTCACATGGTGCTGCGGTGGGGTACAGTCTACATCTTCAGGGTCTAAAAGAAAAAGTAGAAAACTGAGTCACAGAAGGTCAGGCCCTTCATTCCTTCATTCCTTATTATTGAGCTCAAACCAGTCCAGAGTTTTGGTATTCTTGGTCCTCTAGTTTTAAGGAGGAAGAAAAGAACAGCAGTGGGACTTAAAGAAAAGGAACAGTGGGTTGGGAAGCAGGAGTTGTCATTCAGTCATTTTTCTTGCATCTGACTCTTTACGACCCTGTTTGTAGTTTTCTTGGCAAAGATCCTGGAATGATTTGCCATTTCCTTCTCCAGCTCATTTTTCCAAATGAAGTAACTAGGGCAAATAGGGTTAAGTGGCTTGCCCAGTGCCATATATCTAGTAAATTTCTAAGGTGGGATTTGAACTCAGGTCATCCTGACTCCAGACCCAGTGCTCTGTCCACTGTACCACCTAGATACTTGCAAGGCAAGAGACCTAGATTTCAATTCCAATTGACTCTAGCTAGTTGTGTGACCTTGAGCAAATCACTTCATTCCTTACCTGCAAAGCAGAGAAAATTGCTAATTTCCCTACCTCTATCACAAGACCGCTATAAGAATCAGATGAAATAACGAATGTGAAAGTGTTTTTAAAAAGCAAAAGGCTCCATAAATTGAAGCACTGTTAATTGACACATCTGGAAATAATAATAGTTCTCATTTATCTGGCACTTAAAGGTTTGCAAAGTGCTTTTTACAGCCTTTGTTTCATTTGATCCTCACAATAATGATGGATTTAAAGTCAAGAGACCTCAGGTTCAAATCCTGTCTCTGTCACTTATTTGCTATTTGACAAATGGCAAATGACTTTTTAGTGTCTTGATTTCATCATCTATAAAAGTGGCATAATGATAGCATCATGTACCTCACAGGATAGCTATGAAGAAAACACCATAAACTTAAAAGTGCTACAACAAATGTGAGTTATCATTAGTCATCTCCTTTTCCCAGTCCATTAGGGAAGATCTTCAGGCTAGAAAAACAAAAATTTAGTGTGATGCTCATTAGAGAATCCTGGAAAAAAAAGGAGAAGGTCCAGGAGTTAGTGCTCCACTCACACTCAATAAGGAAGAGGAAGCTGATGAGGCCCATGACAGCGATGATAATACCAGGCACGATGAAGGACAGGCCCCAGGCTGAATCCACCCAGATACCCGCAATCAGGGAGCCCAGAATGTTGCCCACAGATGTGTGGGAGTTCCAGATACCCATGATAAATCCACGCCTAGAGATGGACGGAAGAATATAGAGGAGGAGAAAGGAGGTAGAAAGGTTAGCAGCTTAACTCTAGGTTAAGGAGCTAATTGAGACTTTCCTGAGGTATATTTCCTCTGATGAGCCCAAAGCACCTCATCACCAAAGGGGCAATTGAGACCATAAGCAAAGAAGAACATAATCCATGTTACCTAGTCAGATAGGAAGAGAATCTAGGGATCTTAACACCTCACACATGTGTTCTCTCTCTACTAAGTCCCCTTACAATCCCAATGCAAATACTCCACCATCATTCACCAGTGAAATCTTCCCCCAGTGAAATCCATATCCACAGTTTGGGGTATTCTCTCTCTCTCTCTCTTTCTCTCTCCCCCTCTAAGAACCCTCCTCCTCTAAGCTCATTCTCATCTCCTCTTCCCTCCTTCCCTCTCCCACCATGGTCCATACTCACCTGCCCTTCCCAAACCAGTTACCAATACAAGTCACCACCGCTGGCCAGCCTGTGGTCTGAGCCAACCCACTAAAGATCTACAGGAAGAGAAAATGCATGATGGACACAAGTTAACATCAAGGGTCTGGAGTTGAAAAGCAGGGAGGGTAACAAAAAATTAGGAATGAAATTCTACCCATACTACTTAAATAGTATATAGTAACCCTACACAGAGCTAAAAACAAACCAAAACAAAACAAAACAAGAAAACCAAATGCCCTTCTGTTCCTATATCCTCCCAACCAGTGATCAAAGAGCAGAGAAGACAGGTTGGATTTAGGGGAATGGGTCAGGAATGGAGGAGAAATCACACAAGGAAAATGGATCTGGGAAAGGGAAGGGAACCTGTACCTGAACAAGCACGTAGAACCACAGTTGGTGGATGTTCCAGTAATAACCCAGGCCAAAAAGTGAAGTAAAAATCCCACTCAGCAGCATGCCAGCAAACAGGTAGTATCGGAGGGAAAGCCTCTCCCCAAAAATTCCACTGGAGAAAATTAATCATTTAATCTCATAAGATATTCCAATCACAAATCAGTCCTACCACCCAAACCACAACTCATATCTGGTCTCTTACCCAGCTCTACCCACCAATGGAATGGCTTCCTAAGGAATCAACATTTATATCCAGATGAAATATGATAATCAAGGGCAATTATAAAGGGAAAGTCAAAAACGGGACAGTCTGTGGTAAACAAGGTTCAAGTCCGTCTTTTTGCTAGAGTTTAAAAAAATCATTGATCAAAGGCAGCCTTGAAAGAAAAAAAACAATCATAAAAAGGCAGCCAGAAAGGCAAAAGCAGGCAAGGGCCCTTGGTCTAGGTGATTTGTCAATGGGGAACAGAATGTTAAGTTTGATATGCATGTATTTAGTCTCTGCTTTAGACATACCACCTACCTCCCCATCTTTGGAGTACATACTTAAATAAATGCACCAGTATTATTAGAGTAAGAGGACAAAGATCCTGAACTCA
The DNA here is from genome assembly GCF_016433145.1 of Gracilinanus agilis. NCBI lineage: Eukaryota > Metazoa > Chordata > Mammalia > Didelphimorphia > Didelphidae > Gracilinanus > Gracilinanus agilis. Next base: position 113,163,766 of record NC_058132.1, on the reverse strand, counting down.
TGGGAAAATATCCTGATACATTCTATGCTAGGGATGGCTCAGTCTCTCCCTTAATACCTGATGAACATGCCAACAGCATAGGCAACCAAAAAAGCATCATCCACGCCTCCTAGCAGTTCTTTGTAGTTTTCCTTATCTGAAAAAAATAAATAAGAAAAATGTCTACCCAATCAATCAGTTGCCAGAGGATGGGCATCCTTTCCCAACTCTTCCAGCCATCACCACTACACATTTATTAATCAGGAAAAGAATTCTGTAGAAAACAGTATATGAGCTGAGCCTGGAAGGAAATTAGTGATTCTGAGAGATGACAGTGAGTGGGTATGCACTTCAGTCATAGGCAGAGGAGGGAAATGAAGTATGAGGAATCTCTTGAATGAGGAATCTCTAGAAAACCACTTTAGCAGCACTGAACTATTCATAGAATTAAAAAAAATACACAATAAACCTACAAAGGTAAGTCAGGGCAGGATTGTGAAGGACTTTCAATGCCAAACAGAGGGATTTATAATTGATCCTGGAACAAATAGGAAATCACTGGAGTTTAATGAGTAGGAAAATAAAATGGTCAAATCTGCCCAGATTGGGCAGAGACAATGCTTGAAGCTGTGAGACCAAATAAGAGATAACTACAGTAGTTCAGGAAAAAGGTGATGAGAGTCTTAACGATCTGAGTGGCTTTGTGAGCAAGGAGAAGGTGATGCATGTCAAAGATTTGGTAAATGAGTGGCTATGTAGGGGTGAAAATGGGTTATAGATGCAAAGTTGGAAGACTAGAAGGATTGACTGAAATAGTGGTGGGTTTAAGAGAAAGAGATTGAGTTCTGTTTGGGACAATTTGAATTTGAGATAGCTACAAGTCATCATCCACTTAAAAATGTCCAATAGGCAGTTGGTGGTATAAGACCAGAGATCAAAAGAGAGACAAGGCCAATATAAAGATCCTAGAGTCATAAGCATAGTGATGATAATTAAATCTATTTGAGTTGGTGAGGTCACCAAGACAGAATATATTAAGAAATAAGAAGGCGGCCCAGAACTCTCATAGTTAGGGAGCATATTGTGGATGATGATTCAGCAAAGAAGACCAAGGAGTAGCCAGACAGATGGCAAAAGGACCAAGAAAGAGGAGTACCGTTACCCAGAGAACAGCCAGTAGCAGAAGTTAATAAACAGAATTATGTTGTAGCAAGGTCAAATGAAAATTGAGAAAGATAATAAGATAATAAGTTATCACTGGTGACTTGAACAATGTATACTACCTACAGGGCACAGAGGTAGGTGCTGGGGAAGACACAAAGCTAAGATAACACACATTCCTGTCCTCTTGACAATCATGGTTTAATAGAAGGATAAGACATAAATGCAGATAAATATAATGACTTCTATTCCATGATAAATGCATCAGATAGGTAAAGGACAATGTGTTCAATCCCAATCTCTTTCTCTTCCCCAAATGGACAATTTTTCATCAGTCATCACAATCCCCATCCACTCCTCTTACTCAAGGCAGACTTTGGGGAAGTATGAAGAGCAGAGAGTAGAAAAAGAAGAGTGGCAAGATAGGGCCTGGCTCTTACCAAATGGAGCCCAGTTACACCATGTGGTACTGTTGGAATAGTTGTTGGGATTTTGTAGCTCTGAACAGTTTCGATGCAGCTGACTCTGGAAAAGCAAAGGATTAGCTTGAGAATCATGCCCATCCATAAGGAGGTCCATCAGCAACAGAATACTGAGCCTCCTTCCTCTCTAAGATCAATCCCCACCCAGTTCAATTCTCCATCCCAACTCCCACAGGAAACATACTCTTCCTCCCTGATCCTGATTCCTCACAGGGCCTCCCAGTTGATGCCTCATGCAAGGTATGTGTGCATGAAAAATGAGGCAAGGGAGAGAAGAGGACTTAGGATGAAGTTGGGGGAATACTTCCCTTTACAAGAGAAGAAAACATCTACCAGATGTCTAAGAATAAATAAAAACCTGTCTTTTAGGCTTTGGGGAACACATCCTGCTAGTTGGAGTTATTCCCAGCACAGGATATTTCCTCTCTTAAGTCACTAACCATCACCCCAGCTTTTCCCTGGCCTCACCTTGACAACGCTGATCGGCTTCCTAGACATGTGGTAACAGGTGTAAATGAGAAAGGTAAGCAGCAGAATAAGGCCCCGGTACCTGGAACAGAGTGGGATAGGCATCTTAGTCAACAGAGAGCAATCACAATTGGCCATACCAATCCACCAGGATTCACAGGAACAGGAATCATGATACTCATACACAATTCCATTCTTTAGTCACATTCTACAGTGTGTGACATGGTTCCCCAGCATAATATTGTTGGGGTAAAGAGCAACTTGGTCTAGAAATTCATAGAAGTAAATAAAAAAAAATCTAAGAGTACTGAACTGGATCTCAAAAAAGGCAAGAGGGGAGCCTAAATGTTCTTTACTATTCCTAGAAGTGGGACTCAAGAGTTGGATAGGAAGATGACCCAGCCATACCAGATTTCACCCATATTACAAAGTGATAATCATCCAAACCGTCTGGTACTGGCTAAGAAATAGAGTGGTAAATCATTGGAATAGATGGGGTAAACGATACACAGGAGATAATAACTATAGTAATGTTCATAGAGTAGTATCTGATGAGCTAAAGATTGTCAGCTTTTAGGACAAAAACCACAAGGAAAAATGGAAAGCAGTTTGGCAGAAACATAAATATAATAACTTCTATTAACTGATAAGTGAACTGAATTGGTAAAGGACAAATTGCTAAATCCCAATCTCTTTCTCTTCCCAAGTGGCTAGTTATTCATTAATCATCACAATCCCCATCCCCTCCTCTTACTCAGGGCAGATTTGGGGGAGTATTAAGAGAAGAGAGTGGAAAAAGAAGAGCAGATAGGGCTTGGCTTCTACCAGATGGAGCCCAGTTACACCATGTGGTGCTGTTGGTGTAGTTGTATATACTGTATATACCAAGACAAGGTCCAAATGGGTACATTATTTAGACATATATGGTGATAACATAAGGAAATTAAGGTAAATTATTCAGTTTACCTGTTGATTCTATGAATAAGGAAAGATTCTATGACCAGAGATAGAGCACATTACAGGATATAAAATGAATAATTTTGATTGTATTAAATTGAATCTTTTGCACAAACAAAAACAATGTAAACAAGATTATAATGAAAGCAGAAAACTAAGGGAAAAGGTTTATAACAAGTTTCTCTGCCAAAAGTCTCATTTCCGAAATATAGAGAGAATGAATAGTATTTATAAGTATCTGAGTCATTCCCCAATTGATAGTGAAAGGATATGAATAGGAAAATTTAAGATGAAGAAAACAAAGCAATCTATAGTCATATTTTTTTAAAAATCCTCTAAATCCCTATTGATGAGAGAAATGCAAAATAAAATAACTCTGAGGTACTAGCCCACACTTACCAGATTTGATATGATGACAGAAAAGGAAAGTGATAAATGCTGGAGACGACATGGAAAAACAGAGACACTAACTTATTGCTGATGGAGTTGTGAACTGGTCCAACAATTCTGGAGAACAATCTGGAACTATGGCCAAAGGGCTGTAAAACTGTATGCCCTTTGACCTAGCAATAACACTACTAGGCCTATGTCCCAAAGAGATCAAAGAAGAAGGAAAAGAACCTATCTGTACAAATATCTTTTTTTTTAAAACCCTTCCATCTTGGAATCAATACTGTTTATTGGTTCTAAGGCAGAAGAGTGGTAAGGGCTAGGCAATGGGGATTAAGTGACTTGCCCAGGGTCACACAGCTAGGAAGTGTCTAAGGCTACATTTGAACCTAGGACTTTCCATTTCTAGACTTGGCTCTCAATCCACTGTGCAAACATATTTATAGCAGGGTTTTTTTGTTGTTTGTTTTTTTGTTTTTGTGGTGGCAAAGAACTGGAAATTTAGGGGATGCCTATCAATTGAGAAATGGGTGGAACAAGTTGTGGCATATGATTGGCATGGAATATTATTGTGCTATAAGAAATGATGAGCAGGATGGTTTCAGAAAAACCTGGAAAATTTTACATGAACGGAGGCAAAGTTCAAAACTTGAATATTTTATCTTCTTCCTTCTCCTTTCACAAAAAAAGAAAAACCCTGCCTTTCCTCTCAACTTCCCTCTTTCTATGGAACCATCATCCTTCCAGTCACCCACATCTTTCTCTCCCCCTTATATAAGAACATTATGAATTATTTAGAACAAGCAATAATTTTGTACAATTCCATTTTGTGACAGTAATGGTCATCTAGATGTGTGTGCTTCTATTGATTCTAGGCAGACTCAGGTTTGACTCTGACCAGACAAAGACTGGCCTGAGCCAGTTTTTTTCACTTTCTTGGCTTTCTTTCCAATCCCAGTTTCTATAGAAGGCCTTTCCTGGTTCCTTGAACTATTAATGCCTTTCTTTCTGAGATTACTTTCCAGCAACACCATACATATCTTTTATGTATCTTGTTATTCATATGTTGTTGTCCTTTCCTGTCCTACCTATCTCCATTATGTTATACTTTCCTTGAGGGTAGAGAATTTTTTTTTGGTGATTCTTTGTATGCAAAGAATAAAGTGTCTGACATATAAATGCATCTTGACTAAATTTCTATTTCCTTTTCCACATACTTCAAATACTTGACATTTATCACATTCCTCCTGAATTATCTCTTCTACTAACTAAATCCCAAGTTGTTTTAGCTGATTCTCATGTAACATAGGCTCAAAGCCTCTGATCATCTCAACTGCCTTACTTTGGACACTCTCCAGTTTATCAATGGCCTTCAAAAATGAGAACTGGACAAAACCCACACAACTAAAATTAGAAGGGAAAGAGTTAATTGGGGGAAAACAAATCATTGCAATGCATTTCTTTGATAAATGTCTCATTTCTAAAATATAAGGCATTGAAACTATGCATATCCTTTGAACTAGCAATACACCCCTACTAATCCTGTTGCCACCAAAGATAGCAGAGATACAAGGAAAGGAACCATATGTACAAAAAAATTTGTAACAGCACTTTTTGTAGTAGCAAAGATCTGAAAACAAAGTATGTGCCCATCAAATGGAAGAATGGCTGAACAAATTAGATTATATGAAGAAAATGGAATATTAACAATGTTATAATGATAAAGGGGCAACTGAAAGGACCATGGGAAGACGTCTATGAACTGAAGTAGAGGGAAGTGAGTAAAACCAGGAGAATGATTTATATCAGTGGTTCCCAAACTTTTTTGGCCTACTGCCCCCTTTCCAGAAAAACTATTATTTGGCCCCCTGGAAATTAATTTTTTTTAAATTTTAATAGCAATTAATAGGAAAGATAAATGCACCTGTGGCCATCACTACTCCCTGGATCGCTGTAGCACCCACTAGGAGGCAGTAGCATCCACTTTGGGAATCACTGATTTATATGATTAAAATAACATAAAGGAAGATAACTTTGAAAAACTTAAGTATTCTGATTTGTATGATGACCAATCACAACTCCAGAAGGCTAAAGATGAAGCATGCTTTTCACTTCCTTGTAGAGATGTGATAACTAGAAATACAGAATGGGACATGCATATTAAATCATGTCATTATATGAATTCATTTTGTTTGACTGCATTCATTTGTTAAAAAGGGCTTTTATTTTGACCCAAAGGTGAATAAAGATATTGGGCTTACGTAAGAAGAAAAGTTGGCAATGGAGAGTCAAACAAAAAATATTTATTAAGTACCTATTTTATACCAAACAGCGCCCTGAGTTATGTGAATAAAAAGAATAAGTAAAAATAGTCCTTGCCCTAAAAGAACTAGCATTCTAATAGAGAGGTGACAACATAAAAACAACTATGTTGGGATAAATTGGAAATAACATCAGAGGGGAACATTAAGGACTGGGAAAGGCTTCCCTCAAGAAGATGGCATTTTAGCTGAAAATTAAAGGAAACAGAGAAGGTAAAGGAGGGAAAGCCAAGAAAAAGGCAAAGTGAAGACACAGATGAAGTATCTTGAAAACCAGTAGGTGGGCACCTAATATATACTTGCTAATTGAACTGATGGCAATAGGCCCTGGGCCCCCACCAAAAGGCACCTGGTCAGGTATCAGAATGGCAATTGTGTCCCCGTTCCAGAATTCCAGTGGAAGAAGTCATCCTGCCTGCTGTTCACTTTCCTCCAAAGTCTAGACTGGTCTCCTCCAAGGGGAGTCTGGATGGGGTACCTGGCTTGACTCCTTGAAGGGACACACACAGGGAAAGGGAAAATGCAGTCCAGTGGGAAAGAAGCATGATGACAGTTAAAAGATCTTAAAGAGAGGTTTGTTTTCTTCTAACTGGCTATAAGAACTTAGACAAGCCTCATAACCTCCTAGTATTATAGATAATTGTGTAAAGAGTTAAATGAGAAATGATACTGTATGAAAATATTTTAAAAGTTAAAATAATTGGGTATGATGATACATGCCTGTAATCTTTGTTCCTAGAGGAGACTAAGGCTGGTGGATCACTTGAACTCAAGAATTCTGAGCTGCAGTAGGCTGAAGCCAATTGAGTATCTGAACTGTCTGGCACCAAAATGGCAAGTTCACAAGAGCAGAAGGTGGGAGAGGAACAATCAGACTTGCTTACAGAGGGGCAAACTAGCCCAGGTCAGAAAGTGAGAAAGTCAAAGCTTCCATGACAACTGCCAGGGAGGTTGAGTTGTGAGAAGCCACTGCACCTCCAGCTGGATGAGATAAAGAGACCCAGTCTCAAAAAGAAAAATATATATATATATATATAATTATATAATGTTTGGATAAGGCCTGGTTCCTGCCTTCATGGAGTTTATAGTCCAAATAGGGACAAAAGACACAAAGGAAAGCAATTATATTATGCAATAGTACATAAGTATACTAGCTAGATGCAAAACAAAATACTGCCCATGTCTGATTTCTGCTATTCTTACTCTGTAGGAGTTTATTCCAGATACTGACTCCTTTTCCCAAATTCTCTTCCTGCAACCCCAGTCACCAAGTTTTTTTCCACCTCAGTAGAGATTTTGGACCATCCCTGTCTCCTACATATCCAGATTCCATTATAACCCTCAGTTTTTCCGTCTTTGATTCTCTCTTGCCACCCATCTCCCTGCCCTAAATACAGTGATTTGAGGTTCTAAGAGCAGATAGCACAGGGAATATTGGTAAACTTGTTCCATACCACATGACTTTGGGACAGAAGGACCACCACTTTCATTTGGCATTGCATACAGAGCCTTGGCATTCTTTTCTCCATTAATCTCTCCTAGGAGGCCAGACTTCTTTCCTGCTATGTAGCAGGAACAGTTTCCTAGAAATTTCCTATTCTGAGTATTGTCTTCTTTCCGGAGAACTTCAAATTCAACACTTTTGACAAATAAGTCTATAATACAGTGTTGACTGACTGATTCATCACCCTCTCAATCATGCCAGGAGCAATAGAGCCAGCCATAAAGCTTGATGCTGGTGTTCATTGCTGGTAAGGTCTTATTACAACCATTAGATACAGTCAAAACCAAGTGGTACAGACCACTCAAGAGTTGGGACCTCCCCTAGAACCCTAAGGACAAGACTAGAGGAGCATAATATATCCTAGAGTATTTGGGGTTAAATCCTGCCTCTTCTGTATGACCTTAGCAGGGGGGTGCTGGTGCCAACTCAAAACAGAGCTAATTGTTAAGATTTCAGTGTGACCATTTGCACCTTGGAAACAGCAAAGGCTACAAATCAGGGATTATTTATTTTTTTGGTTGATCCTTTAGACCAGTGGTTCCCAAACTTTTTTGGCTTACCGCCGCCTTTCCAGAAAAAAAATATTACTTAGAGCCCCCCGGAAATTATGAAACTACTTATTGAACTCAGAATAGAATGTAATACAAAAAAAGTGTGGCCATCACTGCCCCCCTGGATCGCTGCAGCACCCACCAGGGGGCAGTGGCTCCCACTTTGGGAATCACTGCTTTAGACTTTAGAAAGTGTTGAATATGGGGCCAGCTGGGTAGCTCAGTGGATTGAAAGCCAGACCTAGAGATGGGAAGTCCTAGGTTCAAATCTGGTCTGAGACATTTCCCAGCTGTGTGACCCTGGGCAAGTCACTTGACCCCCATTGCCTACCCTTACCACTCTTCTGCCTTGGAGCCAATACACAGTATTGACTCCAAGACACAAGGTAAGGGTTTAAAAAAAAAGTGTTGGATAGAATGTTAATAATGCAGACTATGTGTACATTTATGCCCCTGAGAGATGGTTGTTAAACATTTACCAGCATACCCCTAGATCTTAGATATTTCTAAAGTCCCTTCTAGCTCCTAGGATCCTACCACCTCCATCTCCCCTATACAACCTGACATCCAAGACAACCTGTAGTGTGACCTGAGGCTTCATGCTTACACACACTTTGTAGCTGGGTTTCCTATATTCCCTTTCTGTTCCTTGACTCCCTGTCTAACACCATAATTGATCTTCTAGGAATTTAGAAATTTGGAAGCTAGAAAGAAATATGGGAACAAGTTCATTTAATTCCCTATCTATGAATGTGGAAAATAAGACCCAAAGAGTCTTACTGACTTGTGCTAGGGTAGGTCATACCAAATAAATTGCAAAGCCACACTAAAACTCCACATCTCCTAATCATGCATCAACGTTCTTCTCATGCCTTCATTCCAACTCTAAAAACCAGGACACGTGAAGGGAGAGAGGTCAAGATGTTGAGGATAAAGGATAATCATGGAACGAGGTCTTGAGCAGGTTAGAGATAAGGAATGAAAACTGGATCAGAGTAAGGACACTGGCTATTGGACTGGCTGTCCAACTCTCAGGAAGTACAGCTAACTGTCCCTTTGTCAGCAGGAGGTGGCACCTTATCTCCTCCCCCCACCCCAACTTGAAACTAAAGGTCACTGAATAACCCAATCAGATATGGGGATAAATTGGCTGTTTACGAATTAAGTTGACAATCCAACTTCCTAGTTCTAGAAATGGAATGATTTTGTCATTCTGCTTAAGACTTTGCACTAGAAATCTTTCCAGAGTTGGGAAAAGGGGAACAATCTATCTTAGAGTAACAACAGAGAGGAAACCTTGATCCTGGGAGATTAGGGAGGGCAGAAAGTGGGAGAGGAAAACAGATCTACTTGTCCCAGGTCCTGAGCAAGTTTAGTTAGCTTAACCACCCACTACTATCACCCAGTCAGCTCAGCTGGTATGTCAAGTCAAATCTTCCTCCCTTCTTCTAGGGACATTCTTACTGTAGCTCTCCCAAGCAACATGGTGGCCAAGGATGTCCATCCCACTAGAGAGTGATATGACTTCAGGTGACTTGGACAAGAGCCAGAAGGGAAATTAACTCTGTGGTCTGTCTCAAGGGGCACCTTTCCAAGGAGTCAGCAGTTCTAAAAACTAGAAAGAAGAGGTAGAAAGCTGAGCTTTGATAAAGCTTTGCCTACTAAGTGAGCCCCAGGGTCAACCAGAATAGCTTCCTAAAGGGAGATTTTAGATGGTGGTAAAAATGATAGCATAAGCCTATAGCAAACCCTGGAAGACAAGCAGAACTATGGCTCAACCTTTAACTCACCAGTACAATAAGATGGAAAGACAATTGGATTCACAATCTAAATCTAGGTTTTGTGACTAAGAAGTTGCATGGCCTTGGATAACATTCCATCTCTACTGGCCTCAGTCTCCTCATCAATAAGATGAGTGCTTTGAACTAGATTACCTCTAATGTCTCTTCCAGTTCAAAATCTTATGTTCTTAAAATGGTATTTTTAAGTTCAGGCCAGAAAAGGTCTAAAAAGGCAGCCCTGATAAAAGATACAGGATCTTTCTTGGACAATCAGCCCAGAGTATGCTCAGTCACCTTTTCTCTTTTCCCAAGCAGAATCCTGTGTCTTGTCTACTCCTATGGCATACAGAACCAGACTAGAGGCAACCACAGGCTTAGCCCTGAATACATCATCCTTTCCCAGGAAAATTCTACATACTATAAGAAAAGGGAATTCAAAATTCTTTTAGGTAGATTCAAAGGAAAGCAAGGAAAATAATCGTAACAATAATAATAATGGTGAGAATTTATGCAGAGCTTTTAATTATTATTTCCATTTTATAGATGAGCATATTTAAGCAGGCAGAGGTTAAGAGACTTGCTCAAGGGTATACAACTAGTAAGTGTCTGAGGCAAGGTTTGAATTTCAGTTTTCCTAATTCCAAGTCCTGCATTCATTAACTACCATACCACCAACGAGAAAAAGTTTAAAGAACTAGAATGATTATTTTGACTAAAGAGGGAAAGGCTGAGCTGGAGACAATCTGAATCATGAGCTGTCGTGCCTAATAGGGGCTGTCATAAAGACGTGACCAACTTACATTCCTTTTCCATCCAGGACAGAAAGAACTTTGGCTGAAGCTTCAGCATGAGGATTCAATTCAGACAAATGGGAGAAGGTGTAGAGAGCTGGCAGGTATAAGGACATGTGACAAAGAGACAAAGTCATGGAACTTCAGAATCTTCAGATGACAGATTCAGGGCTAGAAAGGACTTAAAGAGCCCAACTCTCTCATTTCACAGATAGGAATTTCCCCTTCTGAAAGGCTTTTTAAAATAAAATAAATTCTCACCTCTCTGGGATAATGGAGGTATGTCTCTGTCTTAAGGCTAGGGAATATAACATGACTCTTATTTACTTCAACGTATATGAGTATTTTCTCCCATCCCGACCTATACACTGTCCTCAAATACTCCTATGATGGTGTAAGAAAAAGCTCTCTACTCAAAAGTCAGTCAACAAGCAACCAGCATTTATTAAGTACCAACTGTGTACCAGATACTGTTTTAAGAACTGGAGATACAGTGACAAAAGGAAATGGCTCCAGCCCTCAAAAAGATTAATGGGGGACACAGCATGTACACACACACACACACACACTAACCACAAAAAGAATACAAGCTAGTTTGAAGAGGAAAAACACAAAAGCCTTGTTTCCAGTTATAGGAAGTATGTATGGCCACATGTACATCATAGCATCAGCCTCATTGGTCTCATCTAAAACTGGATATCTACCTCACAGCATTACTGTAAAGAAAATATTTTGTTAACCTCAAAGCATGATAGAATTGTGCATTATCATTGCTTTTGTTATTTTCATTACCATCATCATTATCCTCGAAGAAAGCTCCTTTAGGACTATTTAATTTTTTCCTTTTACTCACAGTTCTTAACATAATGTCTTGCACATAGTAAGTTCTTAGTGTTTGTTGAATTTGATTAAAATCATTATCTGTCCTGAAGGACTCATTAATTAATTCATTTTCATTTATTAAGAATCTGTGCTGAGATAAGGCAAAAAGGTAGATGTCAAAGGAAAATAACAGCAGGTCCCACCTACCTCCCCTAACCTTCCAGGCCCACCCCTATCTGGCACTGGGGATCCTGACATCTATTCAGCAATACTGCTACTAGAATTTGACTCCATTCCCCACCCACTCCTCCACTCCCATCACAGAAAAGAGAACCATCAACTTGCATGCCCAAATAAAGACCCCTTTTCTGGTAGGGCCATCATAGCTTTTGGGAGGGGCAGGAGAACAAGGTTTGACAGGTCAGAATATACAACATGGTCCACCCTCACCCCCTACTGCTTTCACAACTAGCTGTGAGATCCCATTCATTCTTGCATCTGAATCTCTATGTGGAGTAGAATAGAAAACAGGAAGCTGTGGTAGGTGAGGAAAGAAGAGAAGGTACAGAAGGCAGCTGATGAAAATGACCTCCTTCAATCAAGGGATGATGGAGGTGCTGACATGTCCATGAGCCATAATTATCCCCATCAGCCTTTCTATATTTCCATGCGGAAATCTAGCCAAAAGAAGTTCCTCTCCTTCCTCTTCAAAGCATTCCATGATTATGGAACTTTCTAGATGAAGGAAATCTTTTAAACTAGCACTAACAAGGCATCATCTAATAGACAATGCTGTGTTCTGGAAAGATTGTTAGAGTTGGAGTTAAAGAGCCTCAGACAAGTCACTTAACTTGTCTTGGCTTCAGTTTCCCCATTTGCAAAATGAGGGAGTTGGATCAGATGATACTTAGGGTCCTCTTCCAGTTATGAATCTATGATCTTGTGACTATAAAAATCAAAGAGAAAACCAGTAGGGCTCTTATCTGTTTCCTCTAATATGAAATGAGATTCAATATCCTAGCTTTCAGAAAACAGATTCATTTATGTCAACCACCCAGCCTTGACCTTTTCTGAAGAACAAAGTTAAAATGGGCATTTATAGTCTCTAGCTATGCCCCTCAGAGCTTTTTTCCCTCTTCCCTTTTCTACTCAAGTTGGTGAAATACTCTCTCTCCTTCTCCCTCCCAGTAATCTCCTATCTAAACAAATCTTCAAACCCTAAGCCCTGTGGTGGTAAGTTAGTCAAGACATAGGTCAAGTAGACACAAATACCAGCCACATATCTTCCAAGGCATCCTCCAATTCACCTCTGGATGTTGGTGGGGCAGGCAGGCAGGCAGCCAGTCAGGTTTTAGGATTAATGAATGCCCAGATCTTCTATTTCTCCCAGACAATGACTGAGGTGCCACCAATCACTGTCTCAGTACGAAGGCTCTCACAGCCAACACTAGATGCTCCCTAACTCAAGGAACAAAAAAACGGAGGATTAGAAACTGTCCAGCTGCCAAACAAAGAATCTCCACATCTCCAGGGAGAATATGACTGGGAAAACCTTCTTGGAAAGAAGCTTTTGAACATTTAACTCTGACCTTAACTGGATCTAGTGACTCCAGCATAGAGAAGGACATTCCACAATTATACTCCAACCAGTCTTTCTTTCTAGCTTTACTTCCAATACTCTCATAAATTAACTCTACAAACTACACTGAAACTGAACTTCCTGCTCTTCCATGAACACACCAACCCTTTCTAATCTCAGAGCTTTGAGACTTGCCCCATCTTCTGCTCACCTTCCTCCTGGCAAACTCCAGCATCTCAATCCCCTCCAATCATTCACACCTTATTGCTATCTACTAAAATTTGATTCTACCTTCTCAGAATCCTTTTACAGCATGGTCAGAACCAAATGGGGGGTGCTACCTACCACATTCTCCTCTGTAGAGCAGTTATTTAAATGTAAATTTCAGTTCCCCAACTAGAAGGTAACTTTGAAGCCTGGGACAGTGGTTATATTTAACAAATACTTGTTGAAGGAACAAATGAATAAAATGAAGCTGAGATAGCTAGCTAGTATTTTATTTAAATAGTTAGGTTTGCAAAGAGGCTTACATATGTTATCACCTTCATTTTGCAGAAAAGGAAACTGAGGAGGCTTGAGAAGTTAAGGAACTAGTCCCAAATTAAACAACTAGTGAGTGTCAGATGCTAAATTCAAACTTAGTTCTTCTCTATTCCAAGTCCAAAACTATCCACAGTGCTGCCTAGCTGGTTCTAGTTAAATATACCTTCCCCACTGCCCCCCAATAACCCTAGATAGCTGAGGGGCCAAAAAGACAGGTACCCTTGGCCAGTTTGCTTACATTTGGATGTGGGAATGAAGGGCAGAGTTATGATATTGAGTATTTGCTTGAAGAATTCAAACTTCCATTTACCCTAGTGCTTCTGAATCTTCTTTCTGCCCCAAAGAAGCTATTCCACTAAATAACAAGGCTCTTTTAACTTTTCAGCCCTCTTCCAAAACCAAACTGTTCTCCTTCCCTTCTCCATCTACTCTGGGGGGCTGTATTCCACCTGCTCCAGCCTCCCTGCCAATTCAACTCAGTAACCCAACTTCCATTCAATTTAATAAATCTCTTTTATTTTTAAGATAATTACTGGAGCCTTATCATTCATGAAAAGGGTCTCCCTTCTACCCAGGTTTTCCTAATCAGCTCTCTCCCATATCACAAATAACTTGGGAAAAAAACTTACTATTTGAGATAAACTTCTGAAAAAAAAACCTATAAAGAAATTTGGCAAAAATTGGGCTTAGAGAAGTAACTTAAACCATATTCCAAAATGAATTTTAAATTTTAAGTGAGCTTAAATTCAAAGATAACACTATAAAAAATTAGAAGAGAAGCAAATCAAATATTTAAACTAAACACAGGAAAGAAGCCAAGATAAATAATCAATTGACAAAGATAAACTAGAGATAACTTTGATTATATGAAACTGAAAAGCTTTTACACAAAATTTAAAGCATCTAGGATAAGAAAGGAAGCAATCAAAATGAGGGGGATTTTTTTTTTCTCAAATAAGAGTCTGGTATCCAAGATATATTGACAACAGATTATAACTAATCCCAAACATTATTTCCCAGCATATAAATGGTCAAATATTAGAGCAAATAGAATTGCAAACTATAAAGCAAAGGGAAGAATGCTCCAGATCACTAATAATAAGAGAAATACACATCAAAACTACCCTGAGCCTTTACTTCACAATGAGAAAATTAGCAAATTCAGATGACAATAGCTAGGAATACTCAATGTTGGAGGGGCTGTGGGAAGACTGGCACACAAGTTGTGCTATAGATGAGAGCAGGAAATCAAAATGAAAACTTTGGAAAGTGATTTAGAATTATGCAAATAAAAGGATTAAAAAGTCCACACTTTGACCTAGAATTCCTGCACAAGCTTGCCCCCAAAAAGATCACTGCCAAGAATAAAGTTCCTATACAGACCAAAATATTTAAAGCAGCATTTTTTTGTGGTGGGAAAAAACTGGAAGCCATGTAGATGAGCCTTGATGAGGGAATGGATAAAAAACAAAATATGTTACATCAATGTAATGGAATATAATTCCTTGCTCCTGAAGGAAGGAAAGTCTCAGGTAAGAAAGATCTGAGTTTAAATACAACCTCAAACACTTAGAACAGGGGTCGGCAACCTTTTTGGCCGTGAGAGCCATAAATGCCACATTTTTCAAAATGTAATTTCATGAGAGGCGTACAGTGCTCACAGTGCGCACTCCTGTAAAAGCACCTGAAAAAAAAATTGACTTTATGGCTCCTGCAGAAAGAGCCATATCTGGCCCTCAAAAGAGCCAGATATGGCTCGAGTCATACATTGCTGACCTCAGACTTAGAAGCTGTGTGATAGTGGGCAAATAGCTAAGCCTTAGTCTAGGTTTCCTTAACTATAACAAGGGGATAATAACAGTACATACCA
Organism: Gracilinanus agilis; assembly: GCF_016433145.1. Classification (NCBI taxonomy): domain Eukaryota; kingdom Metazoa; phylum Chordata; class Mammalia; order Didelphimorphia; family Didelphidae; genus Gracilinanus; species Gracilinanus agilis. The sequence goes on along the minus strand of NC_058132.1, from coordinate 113,148,567 downwards.
CACAAAAGTAGGGATGTTATAAGGCTCAAATGAGATAATATTTTAAGTGTTTAGTACAACTGAATTGAAGCCCTTCCCCTTTCAGTAAGAAACAACAAATATGAAATACAGAGAAGGAAAAGATTTACATAATTTTATGCAGAATGAAGAGGTCAGATCCAAGAAAACAGTATACTCAATAACTACAAAAATGTAAATATATAAAACTACAGAAGAACTAAAAGAGAATGTTCACAAAATTACAAAGAGCAAGTCTGACTCCAAAGAAGCAATATAATAAGGCTCCACCCCGCCCCCCCACCCACCTAATTCCTTTGAAGAGCTGGAAGGTCCAGGAATTTAGTACAAGGAACATATTTGCAGATTTTTTAAATGTATTACTAGGTTTTTCTGATTTTCCCCCATTTTTTCTCCTTAAAACGTTATTTGAATGGGATAGCATTTTGGTAGTTTGGCAGAGGGAGCAATACTGGGAAAAATTTTGGTGAAAAATATATCCATAACCATTTACTTTTTGAAAAAGAAAACTGCATGTATTACTCACTTACTATGTGCCAAAAAAAGAAGCAAGCTTAGTAATAAAGTCTCACAGAGCACTAACTAACCTCTTTCCTCATCTCAGGCTCCATTTCTGCTTTCTGCCTGACAACTACACCGTATACTACAGCATTTACTGTAAGAGGACATTGTGTGAAAAAGAGCTCTGTATTTGATGGCAAAGATTTTGTAGCTAAAACAGTCAAATCTCAGTTTCCTTAAACTGGAAATAATAATCCTATGCATTATCTAATTATAAGTGTTATGAAGGTTCAACTAGGATAATATGTGTACATTGTATCATTGTAAAGCCTTGCGTAAACCTGAGTTCTGACTATACCACTTATTTGGCTCTTCGCAGTACTGTCTCATATTTTTATGTTTTGCGGTTATGTGTATATGATGTGACAGGAACTCTGCTTATCTCTTGCATCTCTCACAGATCCAGTGCTGACCTATACATAGTCAAAGGAGTCATTTCCTCAGAGTTTAATACACATATGTAGTTTATATATATTATATTGCCTCTGGTGATTTTGCAAATGCAAGAGAACTTGCACCAATCCTGCATTACACCCTTCCCCAAACAATCCAAAAGCAGAAGACAAACTTTGATACCTAAAATCCTCCAGAGAAAGATCCTACAAAACAACCTTTTTAAACAATCCTATCAGGAAATCTCTCCTTTTCTTTTTTCTACCTTAAATCTTCTCCACAGAAGATTATCCCTTCTTTCAAAGGTGAATCTACCAGGCAGGCTTTCCAATCAACTTCCTCTTTAGTATTTAGCTTAAGACAAAGGGGGGAAAGGCCAAAGTACACTAGGACCAGCAGGGAACTCACTTGGTTTAAGATAATCACAAGGCTAGTTTGGAACCTGTGCCTCCCTGCACTGGATTTCAGAGTTGACCAGAGGTAATGTGATGCCAATAGTCGTCACCCTCGATTTGTTTTTACATAAAACCCAGTAAAAAAGTGTGGTTCTTTTAGCAGATTGCTCACAGTCAGGTTCCTCCAAGAATGGAAGGAAGTTGAATAACCTGCAATTCGTTCCCAGTGATCACACAGAAACAGTGAGGGTTGGTGCCTTTTTCTGATCTGCAGACTATGCTGCCAGGGTTGTTTTGGGCCATCCTGGGCCAGGAGACAAAACAAACAAACAAACAAACAACAAACAAAATTCTCCCTTTCCCTATAGAGGCTGAAATTGTAGGTTTTATTCTCCAAAAGATCCTGGGGATCAGGCTGGAGGGGAGGGAAAGATCTAGATAGCAATTCCAGGCTTCCAGGGCCATCATACCCAAGTTCCCAAACTCCATAAACTGTGGTTTCCAAAGGGGTTGGAGGCATGTGAGCTCAAATTCAGGCCTCAATTAAACTAACAATAACTCAAATAATTCCAGAATTATATCTACTTCTTTGTAGATTGTAAACTTTTTCCAAAGCAAGATCTTTAGGCTTTATTTTATCTGATAAATATTTGATTATCTATTTTTTGATCTTATATTATTTGATTATATATTTTATATAAATTTGATTATATATTATATAAATAAAATAAAATATCTAAGGGCTGTTCCCACATCTGGAACAAAACATTTGTGCACCCTAGAAAACTTTGAAAACTACATCCCTTTGTATTACTATCCCACGGAGGCTTTGAGTTTTTCCAATAACAGATGGAAATTATTATCAGAAAATAAATACTTATGAGCTCTGGAGGGTAAATAAAACACTTGCATTCATCCAAAGTGTTGTACCCTAGAGGTGGCTCTCCCTACCTTGCCAGCCAATTACTACTCCAGTTTCTGCCCATCTCCCTGACTCTCCATGAATCTAAATCCAGAGCTCATAAGTATTTATTTCCTGATGTTAACTTCCATCTGTTATTGGTAGTTTGACCATAGGAAGCCTGGCTAATCCTGAGGAGCTTCCAAAGATAGAAATGTATTCAGGTGATGTGGCTGAAAAATAAGACTAGGGTCCTCAAAAGACAGCAGTGTCTGCATCTATGTTGGCAGGAAAGTCACTACTACCTGCTGAGCCCCAAATATGCAGTGGTAGAAAGGTACTGAGTAGCGAGGTGGCTCAGTGGTTAGAGTGCTGGGTCTAGAGTCCAGAAAACTCATCTTCCTAAATTTAAACCTAGCCTCAATCCATATGACCCTGGGGCTCTGTAAAATGAGTTGAAGAAGGAATTGCCAAGAAAACTTCACATAAAGTCACCAAAGAGATCCACCACATTGTATAAGATAGGTGCTGAACTTTGGAGTCAGAAGACCTGAGCAGAAATCTAGATCTTCATTACCTGTGTAATCTTGAACAAGTCAACTCTCTGAACACTTTCCTCATCACTAAAACAGGGATAGTAATATCCTATTGACCTTACAGAATTGTTTTGAAGAAACCGCTTGGTACACTTTGAAGCACTACGTGAATTCCAGCAGATTTCTTGTGATGGAACAAGAGCAGAGTGGATGTGAGTTGTTTTTTTCTGGAAAGGAGTTTGTTCTTCCCTGTTCCTCCTTCTTCCTGTTCACCCCCCACCCCCTCACCCCGCAGCTATAGGAGTCAAATAATTAAAGAATTAACCAAAAGTTGGCAATCAGCTAGGGAAGGCCAAGCAGAGAAGCAGAAGCCACACTCCAAATAAGAGCTCTGCCCTCGGTTGGGACGTTCCTGCTCCTCAGGCTCCTCATAGACACCTGGCTCTGAGACGAGTCAATTCACATCACCTCTGCAGACTACCTACCCTCAATCTCCATCTTCCTTCCTCCCCTCCTCCCCCCACTGAACAGTTTTATTCCATCAGAGACTAAAAGGGCCAGCAAAGAACTGGCCAAGCAGAATTCCTGGGACCCATCTCAAGCACTTCCACTACAGACCGAGTTTCCCTGCCAGCAGGTTATGAGTCAAAGCTGGCAGTTTAGGTGCTTGGAAATCATCAGAGGGGCACCTAAATTACCATCAGCCCCACTCAGAGAGTTTCCACTAGAGCATCTACCCTCTCCCAGCACGCCTGACAAACAAACGTCCCACTCCAGCCCGGCTGCGACAGCGCATCTAGACTGGCCCCGGACCCCCACGGTCGGCTTAGGATAGTCGGTCTAGAGAGCTATCAAAGGACCTCGCAAGGCTACAGCTCCGGGCAGGGGAGGTCACTCTTGGGACAAGAATCCAAGTTACCAGGTTTCGCCGACGGGCTGCCCCGCGGACGCGCCCCTACGACCCCCTTTCTAGC
>NC_058132.1:113136297-113144440 GCF_016433145.1 Gracilinanus agilis | reverse complement strand
CCCCCCCCCCCCCGCCTCGCTTACCAGCTGTCCCTGGAGAATACTCGGAGGAGGTAGATGCCGGGAGCTAGGGAGGTCCTCATCCTCGAGCGCAGTTAGGAGATCAGCCAACACCCTAAAATGGAAGAAGAGCAGGGAAACAAGGAAAGTTTACAGAGCAGAGGTGGCCGAGCTGGTTTTAAATGCATCTCCCGCTCGGACCGCCCAGAACCTCTGAGCAAAAGGGAGCAGACCCTGCCCCCATGCTCTGTCCCACCCCTCGAGTTCTCCTCTAGGGGCTGGGTCAAAGCCCAACCGCCTCACTCTAGCCCCAGCCCTCTCTGCTTTCATGATTTCCACCCCCACCCCAAACCCTCTCCATTCCTGCCTTCTCTTCATCCTTCCTTTAATTCTCTCCGCCTTTGCTCTTCCTGGCTCTGGGGCCTCGGGACCTCTGAAATCTGCCCCGCTTCCATTCTAACTGACCCTGAGCTGTCCCAATTCTACCTAGAGCCCTGTTCTCAGAGAGTAGGCGCCTAGCCTTGCCTATTGGGAAGCCCACAGAAGTGAGTACACCAGCATTCCCTTTCCCCTAGTTAAATGCTTGCCCTGCAGCCAGATCCATGTTCCTGCAGGACCTTTCCAAATCCTCCCCAAAAAGCCAAGCACGGAATGTTGCCGAAGTGGAACAGAAGAAACCCAGACTCCAAAACCGGGATTTGAAAAAGTTGAATTATGCCACTGATTAAGGTGAGATCAGAATGCCCAGCTTTGAGCTCGTCAAATCCTATAACCAGAGCTAGAAGGGGCCATAGAAACCATCTATGACACTTGATCATTTTACAGATGAGGAAACTGAGGTCCAAACAAATTAGTTTATGTGCCTCCTCACAGCTGGTAGATTAGTCTCTCCCCAATTAAAAATCTCTGATTGAAGGGGCTCAGGGGCTGAAGGGGAACCTCCAAGAACCCCATGGATTCCTGGGGAGAAATAAATCTGTACAATAAATATTACAGACTGTGGGGAATGTGTTTGTAGCATTTAGGCCAGAGGTCTGAGTCCCCACACAGAAGAAGATATGGTAGAACACCCACATAAATGCTGACTGTCTACACAAATATGGGAAGAAAAGGAAAGAAAAAAATGTATTGCTTTCCCCTCCTGTTTCCCCAGTGCCCTCCCCCTTCCTGGAAATGCTGGAGGAAAGTGCATTAAGGTAAAAGAAGCAAACTCATTTGCAAGAATTCCACCCTTACATGCACTAAGTGATTGGTTTGGCTGGCACTGGCCCAATAGGACCAAACAGAAAACTATCCTAAGAATTATAAAACCCAGTGGATAAACACTAGATCTGTAGGAACTTAGGCCCAGAGGTAGAAACAAAGGAGGCAGTCCAGGAACTGAAGCTAGGAGGTAGATAAGGAAGGAAAGAGCAGACATAACTGGGAGGGGGGGGGGGGCATTAAGGGAGAGAAGGATCAGCAGTAAAGTAGGGAAGATCAGGGCAGAAAGGGGGGAAAAGGAAGCAAAAAAGGATTCTTTTTGAGAGAGGGAATACAAGTGGTGGTTCAGGAAGGTTGGAGACTAAAGCTTTGGAGAACTTGGCCCTTGGGAAAGGAGGAGTATAGAAGGATAACCGCTGGAACAGTAGAATATAGAAATAAAACTCCAAAGAACCACCCAGACATAAGGTGAATTTCAGAATATTTTAAAGTAAAGTTTCAGTTTCCCCCTTTTTTATGCTAAGGAACCCTCTAAACTCCCTCCATGGACTTGTTTCCCATATGTAAAAGGAAGGAGTTGGGCTTCCTCTTTCTGCTTCTTTGTTTTACTAAAGAAGGGTGCAACAATATTTCTGCCCCAAACATACAAAGGCTCAGATTTTCAGCATGCACAAATAAAAACAGAAAGTACATAATTGTTTTAATAATTATTTTAGACCTTTAAACTAATTTCTTTAACCACTGACCCAAGTAGGTAGACATTCAGTTCTATCTTTGTCCTCAATACAGTAAGGGGTTCATTTATGGTGGATTGAAAAGTGGAAAAAGAGCATTCATTAAGTGGCTACTACATGCCAGGAATAGTGCTAAGCACTTTACAAATATTTCATTTGATCCTCACAACAACCCTAGGAGATAGGTGCTATAATGATCTCCAATTCACTGCTGAAGAAACTAAGAAAGACTGAAGCGAAGTGCCTTGCCCAGAATCACACAGCTAATTACAGTCTGAGGCTAAATTTGAACTCAGGTCTTCTTGACTCTATGCCTAGCACTCTATTCACCTAGCAGTCTCAGAATATGTGTTCAGGTTCCATCTCTGGCCTTACAAGCTGTGTGACCTTAGATAAATCCCTTAACCTCTGAATCAGACAATTTACTAAGGGTATATAAATTGCAAAGAAGTTTCTAATCTACCTAGAGTTCCCTATTCTAGTGAAATCACAAGACCAGCGCTCAGTTCCATTATGGCTGAAATAAAAACAATCCGGTGGCCAGTGCTAATTGATCTAAGATGATAGCATAGGTAGGAAAAAGGGACAGAAAAAGAATCATGAGTTGGATTTGCTATGTAGGATTCTTAAGTGAGTCCATTTCTAGAGAGCAGGAATTACGTTTTATTTCACTTTGTATCTCCAGTGCTTAGCAAGGTACATTGTACCCAGGACCAGCTATAGCATTAAAGCTCCACTAGATTCTCAAAGGCAGTGCCAGATGGCACACACTCTTAGTAGCATAAAATGGAAAAGTATGGGCCTGACAATGACCTATATGTCAGTGAATCTGTCATCTGAATTCCAGCCTAAGTTTAGAGAAAAGCTTCTGAATGTCAAGAAGCTCTTTTCCTTGACTAGCTACATTACCCCTAGGGTGAGATAGTGTATAGAATGCCAGCCCTTGAATCAGACAGACCTGAGTTCAGATCCAGCCTCAGACATGTAAAAGTTATGTGACTCTGGGCAAGTCACTTAACCCCATTTGCCTCATTTTCCTCATCTGTAAAATGAATTGGAGAAGGAAATGGCAAATCACTCCAGTATTTTTGCCAAGAAAATATCAAATGGACTCAGAAAGAGTAGGATGGGGGACTAATTGACTAAACAACAATTGTGTGTGTGTGTGTGTGTGTGTGTGTATTCTCTCAGAGATATCATCAGTAGCAAATATCTGTGGAAGCACACTAAAATGAGGCAATCCTCTTGGAAAGGAGTAAAATAAGGCAATTTATTTCAGCATCCTGAAGGCAGGATCTGTTTACCCATCCATAAAACAAAAGGATTGGACTAAAGTATCCCTAGAGGCTCTTTCAACTATAAATCTTCACTTTCTCCTAAATTCTACCATTATATGGCCACTTACGGCAGCACTATCTCCATTAGTATCCAAAAAAATGCAACATACATACTCAAAAAAGAGCATCTTCTACCTGTTATCTTCTCCAAAACCTCCATCTCTCCTCTCAACTTTCCTTTTTCTGATAATAATACCATCATCATCCCAGTTGCTCAGGTTCCCAAACACAGCTATCCTTTGACTCTCCTCATTCTTTCATCTCCACCCCAACTCATATTCTTAGGTGGAATTATGAAAGAGGGGAAAAAATGAAAATTTGGAAGTGAAAAGAGTGGAGGACTTAGGTAGAGTTGAAGATAACTTTTGATTTCTCTAGATAGAGTTGAAAGGGGAAATTGCTGTTTAGAATCTCTCTGAAGGGTAGAACTAGGGCATCTCAACTCACTTATTCATCAAATTTGGGCTACTGGTTTTGAGAAAGGGATAGAGCCCTATAGATTATCCTTTCTAGCGCCTTGATTTTACTGACTCTCAGAGAGACTGTGACCTGCCCAAGGTCACACAGCTAATTAATAGAGCTTTGAAGAATCCTAGTCTTTTGAAGCTTGGTACAGTATTCTTTATGACCATGTCATGTCCCATCCCACCTCACCCCTATTCAGTCAGCTCCAGTGGTTCCCTGTTGCCTACAAGATCAAATATAAAATTCTCTGTTTGACTTTTAAAGTTTTTTTTAAAACCTGGCCTTTCCCTTCCTTTCTATTCATCTTATATCTTACTTTCTTCTCACTCCCCTCCATTCCCATACCTTGCAATCCTGACCCTGACTTCCTTGCTTAACTTTCATGAAACATGGCATTACATTTCCCAACTCTAAGCATTTTCTTTTTCTTTTTTTTTTTAAACCCTTACCTTCCGTGTTGGAGTCAATACTGTGTATTGGCTCCAAGGCAGAAGAGTGGTAAGGGCTAGGCAATGGGGGTTAAGTGACTTGGCCAGGGTCACACAGCTAGGAAGTGTCTGAGGTCAGATTTGAACCCAGGACCTCCCTTCTCTAGGCCTAGCTCTCAATGCACTCAGCCACCCAGCTGCCCCTTCTAAGCATTTTCAATAGCTATCTCTCATGCTTAGAATTTTCTCCCTCCTCATTTCCACTTCCTAGTTTCTCTACTTTCCCTCAAGTCTCAGCTAAAGTCTCATCTTCCAGGACCTTTCTCAATACTCTTAATCTTAGTGCCTTCCCTCTGAGATTATCTCCAGTTTATCCTGCATATATCTTGTTTACTCTTAGTGGCTTGAATGTTATCTTTTATATTAGCATGTGAGCTCCTTGTTTTTTGTCTTTCCTGCTCTCCTTAGCACTTAGCCCAATGCCTGGAACATAGAAGGAAGGTCCTTAAATTCTTGTTGACTTTACTCCTTCCACTGAGGACCTCTAAAAGTTCTGAGTTTGGTGATTATAGAAAGCCATGAAAAATGGAAATCCTGAAATATGGATGAATATCTTCTTTTGAGAATGTCTTCTCCAGTGGTGTTCATGTTAATAAAGTTATTAAGCATATACTTCATGAGTTTCTTCCTTCCTTCCTTTTTTTTTAAATAACCCTTACCTTCTCTCTTAGAATTGATACTAAGTATCAGTTCCAAGGCAGAAGAGCAGTAAGGACCAGGCAATGGGGGTTAAGTGACTTGCCCAAGGTCACACAGGTAGGAAGTGTCTGAGGCCAGATTTGAACCCAGGACCTCCATCTCCAGACCTGGCTCTCTACCCACTGAGCCACTTAGCTGCTCCTATGAGTTTCTTTTTCAGTATTCTCAGCTGAAATATCTTCCTTTCTCTAGAAAGTTATGAGAAAATAGATCTCTCCACTTAAATGAGGATAATGTAGTATTGAGAGATTGAGTGTTAAACTCAAATCAGAACTCATTAATCCCTTGCAAAACTACCCTGTTCTTTGAACTTCTCCATTTCCTATCTGGGGCACCACTATACTTCCATTCACTTGGACTCAAAACTTCAGTTCCACACATCCAATCTCATCAGACAAATCTTGTCCTTCCTTTCTCCACTACATCTCTTGGATTCTCCCCTTCTTTCTACTCAGAGAGTCACCACTCCATCTATACCTATCTATCCCCTGGAGCAAAGCAAGGCTCCTTATTGGTCTTCTGCCTCAAGGTTTCCCCTACTCCAATCCATATTCCACAGAACTGCCTAAATAATTTTTCTAAAGTACACCATTATGTCTGTCTATATCACCACCCACCTCCTATTTCACAAACTCCTGTAGCTTTCTATTACTCCTAGGATCAAATAGAAACTCTTCTATTTGGCATTTAGTCTTCTCAATCTGGCCCCTTCCTGCATTTATGGTATTCTAACACCTTACCTACCTCCAGGCACTCTTTAATCCAGAAACACTGCCCTATTTACCATTTTTTGAGCATGACACTCCATCGTCCATCTCTTTTGCCATTGCACTATCTTCATGTCTAGAATTCTTTTCCCTCCCCACTACTACAAGGCTTTCTTCAAGACTCAGCTCAAATCCAACCTTCTGTGGGAGGTCCTCCAATTACAGCAGGCTTCCCATCTTCCATTATCTTCTATCTACTCTCTATCTTGTATCTATTGTGCCTATTTATGTACCTATTAGAATGCCCTCCTGGGCAGCAGTGATTACTTTATGCATGATGCCTAGCGCATAGTCAAAGCAAAGTGAAATTTTAGGGTTGAATTCTAAAATGTCGAAAAAAATTGTCAAAAATTATTTGTACATGTAACTAAAATTCTTTTTTCATAAAAAGAGAAATTTCAAGGTCATTTTGATTTGCATTTCTCTAATTATTGATTTGAATATTCTTTCAGATGGTTAATAGTTTGAAACTTTTCTCTTGAGAATTGTTTGTTCATAGGCTCTGATCACTAATCTTTTACTTTTTATTAGTTGTCTATCTTATCTATCTTGCATACGGAACTCTTATCTAAGACATTTTATACTAAGATATTTCCCCACCAGTGCACTGCCTCCTTATTCTAGATACACAGATTTTCTTCATGTTGAAGCTTTTCAGTTTCATGTAATCAAAATTTCTGATTTTACCTGTTGTAATTGTCTCTATCCCTTGTTTGGTTAAGAATATATCTCTTTTCTATAGCTATGAGAAAAATTGTTCAACTATTTAAATTCAACTCTATATGATTAAAGGTTCTCCACACCCAGAATGTTGTTAGACCCTAATAACTCTCTAGAAATGCCAGAGTTGGCTACAAGGTATTTCTGATTCCTTTGGGCTGGGGGTTAATCCAAAGCATTCTTGTTTGCGTTACTAGACTCACAAATAACTGAGGAGTCTTACCCCAAACTTATTTTTTGGGTTACAGTTACAAATCTCAATTAACCTTGCTTTCAGGGCGTTCTTTCTGCAAAATTGCTTAACACAGTGCATAGCATTCTTGTGGGAGAAACCTTTGTTAAAATTCTCTATAATGTAAATCTCCTTTCTGGCTCCCTTTTATCTACCAAATGACCCACTAAATTTCTTTCTAAAACAATTCCAGATTTTGGAGTCTATTTTTAAGAGCAACATAGCCATGGAAAGTATATAATCTGCTTCAATTCTAATTTTTTATGTTATAATCTTTAATATTCAGGTCATGTGTCCATTTTGAATTTATTGTGGAATATGGTATAAGATATTGATTTGGGTCTAATATCTGTTCAGGGTTTTGTTGGACACAATTCTGACCACGTTGACAGATCCCATAACCACATTTTCAATGTGAGTATTACATGTCAGAAATTGGCAAATACTACAAATCTGGGCAAACATGTAGTTAGGCAGTACACTGTTAGAACACTGGGTCTTGAGTCAGAAAGACTCATCTTCCTGAGTTCAGATTTGGTCTCAGACATTTACTAACTTAACTGGGCAAGTCCTTACTTTCCTCATCTGTAAAATAAGCCAGAGAAGGAAATGGCAAATCTATCCACTATCTTTACCAAGAAAATTTCAAATAAGGTCATGAAAAATCAGACACAACTTAACTACAAACAAATCTAGACTTGATTTATTACTTTGTTAATCAATTAGACTTAAGAAAATAATGGAAAAAATGTTAATAATGCAAATTAAACATAAAAGTGTATTCAGCATTTTTTTTCCTGGAAAGCAGGTTGGTATATATTTATCAGCCCACCACTACCTGTTATTCATTTTTTTTAAGAAACTAGGACCTTGAGACTTACCTAAACTTTGTTTTAGAGATTTTCCCCAGAGTTATATTCTGAGGCAAGGCCACAACAAACTATAGAGAAATGGGAAAATCTCAACTCCACTCTTTGGGGGTCAAAATTCCCAACAATGAATACAGGTTTGTTCAAGACCTAAATTAATCTGAATACTTTTTATGGAAAAGCTCCTCTCTCACTTGCATCTTCTTCCTCCTGGGACTACAAGTGATACATATCAGTCATTTTTTTCCTCCTAAAAGGACTTTTGCTGATATTTTTTTGTCTTCATATTACTACATTGATCTCCATCCCTTTCCCAGAGAGTCATCCCTTAAATAAAGAATAAAATAAAAAGAAAGAAAAGTTTTGAAAAACTAACCAATACATCAAAAAAATCTGAAATTATCTGAAATGTTGCATACCTATAGTCCCTTATCTCTGCAAAGAAGTAGAAAGGAAGGTCAAGTCAATGTGCATTTATTAAAGACTAAGGCCTAGACACAGTGCTTAGTAAACATGGAGAATAAATAATAAAAAACAGAACAGACCCTGCCCTCAATGAGCTTACATTCTTAATAGGAGAAAACACACACACACACACACACACACACACACACACACACACACACACA
>NC_058132.1:113045815-113136287 GCF_016433145.1 Gracilinanus agilis | reverse complement strand
ACACACACACACACACACACACACACACACACACACACACACACACACACAAATCTGAAAAAGAGGCTTCACCTAGCTCATCCTTGGGGCCAGAGGGAGCTTCTCTGTTTCCTCTCTCCACAGCACCCAAGGACATTTTACATGCCCCTCTGCCCAGCAGCCCAAAGCAAACACTTCCTCCCTCCTCCCCTGTTTGGGTTAAAGCCCTTGAAACCTAACCCCTTTCTACCTTTCCAGTCTTTTTACATCTTACTCCTCAACATATACTCTTAAATCAGGGACACTGATCTTCTATTCTATAAACGAGACACTCCATCTTTAGGCTCTGAGCATTTTCTCTGGCTATCTTCCATAACTGGAATGATCTTTCCCCTCACCTCCACATACTGGTTTCCCTGAATTTCTCCCAGTCTCACCTAAAATTTCATCTTCTGTAGGAAGTCCTTCCAAAAGCTTTGAAATTCTAATATCTTCTATCATTTAATTATGTCCTCATTCTTCCTATATATATAACTAGTTTGTATTTATTTGCTTATTGTTTCTTTCATTAGATTGTGAGCTCCATTGAGGCCAGGGACCATCTTTCACTTCCCTTCATTTCCCTTGTGTTAGCACAGTTCCTGGCACATTGTTTGTTGTTCAGTCTTTCAGTCTTGTCTGACTGTTTACGACCCAGTGGACCATAATGTCCATGGAGTTTTCTTGGCAAACATATTAGAGTAGTTTGCCATTTTCTTCTGGGGATTAAGGCAAACAGACATTAAGTGATTTATTCAGGGTCTAGTAGCTATCTAAGTCACATTTGAACTCAGGATTTTCCTGACTCCAGATCCGGCACATTATCCACTGAGCTACTAGCTGCCTCTTTCACACATTATAAGCATTCATAAATGTTAAGTAACTATCACCAGCACTTAGCACAGTGGATGGCATGTCATAAATGCTTGTTGACCAAGTAGAGTCCAAGTTACTAAGTCTTCAGTTTGTGGACTGTCCTTAGGACCATCCCATGAGATACACGCATGACCAGTGACCTAATGAAGAAATGTCTAGCCTTTAGTACTTTCAGGGCAACTCTAAGGTTCATTTTTGTCCTGGGTTTATATTCTCAAAAAAGAATTCCTAGTACCGAAACCAAGCAGCTTCAAGTCAGTCACATGTCTTGGTCAGGCCATATCTGAAGAATGGTGTTTTGTACTGGATACCACATTTTATGGAGGACACTGAGAAGATAAGTCCAAAAGAAGGTGATGGGGTTGTTGATGAGATTGGATATCGTGCCATATGAAGATCCATCATAACTTCTGGGTATGTAGAGAATAGAAGACTTTTTTCAAGGTTAGTGGAGAGAAACATGGCAAATATCTTCTAGAATTTGAAGAACTGTCATTTGGGAGAGAGATCAGGTTTGTTCTCCTTCCTGCCTGAGGACAAAATGAAAAGGAAAATGGAAAGAGAAAAACCTAATAATTGGAACTACATAAAAATTAATGGTTTGGCACAGTGGATTGAGGTCCTGGGTTCAAATCTGACCTCAGACATTTCCTAGCTGCTTGATTCTGAGTGAGTCACTTAAGCCCAATCGCCTAACCCTTAATACTCATCTGCTTTGGAACTGATACTTAGTACTGACTCTAAGACAGAAGGTAAGGGTTTAAAAAAATTAATGGGTTTTCTCAATAAGCAATGGGTTCCATTCATTAGAACATCCAAAGCTAAAGCTGAATGACCACTTGTTAAGAATGCTTTAGAGGGCATTTCTATTCAGATGGCGGCAATACTAACTAGGATATTTCTCAAATACCCTTTGATTCAGCTTCTTGGATTCTGTAACAATTTCAGGTCTTTTCACTAAACGATAACTCTAGTGCAACTATCAATAATGTGGAATTAGGGCTTAATCAATGATACATGTAAAACTTAGTGGAATTGTGCATTGGCTAAGGGGGTTAGGGGGACTTGGGGGAGAGGGAAAGAACATGAAACATATAACTATGGGGAAATATTCAAAATAAAAATATAAATATAATTTAAAAAACAATTTCAGGTCTTTTGACTCAGATAGAAAGTTCAAGTTTGGCACTGTAGGATTCATGTAGGAACAACATGTAGGTGTCATTCCAGATACCTCACCTCAGTAGGGCACCACTGTCCCATGAGCACAGGCTTCCCAACAGGTACAACAGGCTGGGGAACACAGAATATGAGTCGGGGTGGAGGGAGCTGGGATAATTATCTTGTTTCCAAAGAAGCATTAGTGCCTCACTTCCTGTTCCTCCATTCCAAAGAGCCCATGGGCCCTGGAAGAGGAAAAAAAAAACCTAGAATAAAGGAGTGGCCCCAAGCTTTCCCCTGCTGCTGCTTCTGGCCACGATTCAGATATATGTTGAATATATCTTTCTCTAATCAAACCAAGTTTTCCCAACTCTGATGATCAACAAATTCAACTATGCAAGTCAGTGGTATAAGGTGAGGGAGGTAAAAGAATGGGATAATAAAATAGAAAAAAATTATTAGTACTATAAATATTAATGAAGTTTCATACTGGCTGTGAGGAACTGTTAAATACTGAGGGCATATATTAAATGACACGTGGAATTCCCAGCCCAAGAAACTAAATAGTAGTATATGTTTAACAGCAAAACTCAAAAACAAACACCACCTTTCACCCTTCCCCACCCTGGTCTCCAAGGCTTACTACTCATCCCTTTCCTGAGCCACAATTTATGTACTATCTCTTGGTTTTACTACTGGACCTGCTATCTCCCTCAACCCCATTCTTTGGATCTTCTTTTCTTACTTCTTCTTTATCAACTTTCTTTATCCTGCTGTGGGTAGCTCAAACTGCATAAAAGCTAAGAGCCTGAAATTGGATCATTATATGGGAATGAACATCTCTGATCTGGCCAAGCTTTCGTAGACATGGCATGATACTCCTTAGGACAACCGTCCTCAGAATGTCTCAGAATAACATATAGATTGGTAAAAGGTATAGAGATGTTTTGAACTCACTAGAGAAATAAACGATAATGTAGCACTGTACTTGCCGGGGGAAAAGAGGGCAAGGCAACATCTAATCATCTGTTCAGGCAACCTAATCAATGTCAATCTTGAGAACAGATTCCAAAATCTGAATTAGTTGCAGAAAGAAATGGATTGAGTCATTTGATAGAGGACAGTAAAAATGGAAAAGATATGTGGCTCCCTTTTGTCCAGGTTCTGGAAAGTTTATATTAAATAGGATTTTGACAGAGATTTCTCACACAGGAAAGTTAAACAATGGCAGAACTCTTTGGATATCATTTTTCAAGTTAACAGAATTCCTTATACAAGGGATTCCCCCAAATCAAAATACCTGCTTACTGACTTGTTGTGCTAATAAAATACCTTGCCTTCTCCCCACTTGATTTTGCTTCAATGACCAGGATGAGATGTGAACCAAGATTTTCTTTAAAAACAGATTTTTGGCAAAGATTGTCCACCCAGTTAACAGTTAAGCAATTTAGCCGAAAGGGCAACTTGAAAGTAAGGTAGATAGAGATAGATATGAGAAACTGTAATTCAGAACAGAAGGTTGGTATGGACTGCTAAGGAATTTGGGCCTGGAGGAATTAGAAATACTTTGTAGCCAGCTCTGGCATTCCTACAGAGTTACTGGGGGGCTCTGGCCCTTTTGGGTATGGACAAGTTTTAATCACATATGGTCAGATTTAAAGAGTATAATAATTTTCCTCTAAAAGCCAAACAAATTGTTTTTCCTACAATTTCCTCCTTTGTGGCTTTTTCAAGCCCACCATTCTCATATTAGCGAAAGCACAATTACAGAAGCAGAAAGTTAAGTTAAGGCGTCAAAGGGAATTCATCAAAATAACTTGAGTCAATGTAAAGATCCTCCTTAATATCCATCCTGTCTAAAGCTTGTTTTAATTCATTAAAGGGGCCAGATGGGTGACCAATTTTTCCCAATGTCTCATAGGCAGAAGGATCAATTTGAGTAAGCATTAATGACAGTAAGTTAGAGAATTAAACTTACAACAAGAAACAAGTGTATTATGCCAAGACTATCACGGAAATCATTATCCCATGTGTCCTTCAGTGATACAGAAGTTGAAGAAACTTGGTTCTGTAGAGTCATCATCTTATCTATCCCTTAAGGAGACAAATCTTGTTAAAGAGACTCTCTAGGTAACCTAAATCATGTTATAGTTTAAACTACTTAAGAGGGCTCACAATGGACTAATTTGAGAAGAGAAGTTTATATATTACTAAGATAACCAAGAAAACTCAGTGTCAGGGAAATCCTCTCTTACACCGTTAACTAGGGTAATAGCTAAATCATTTTGGGGGGTTTCAAACTTCCCTTTGATGTCTATCTGAGGAATGTCAATAGTTAATATTATTACACCATTAGTCAAGTTTTGATCAGTTGAGGTTAATAAAAAACAGGAAACAGGCTTTGGGTTGACGAAAAATTGTAGGAAAAATGGCCCTGACAGCTCAAACAATAAATAAAGAGAATGAGGGTATACATCTCTTATAGGCAAACACAGACCTCAGGAGATAAAAAAGACAAAGAAATACAATAATGATCATCAATATTAAATAATACAATATGGTCTCCTTATAATCTATTCCTAAAGTCTATTTAATCAGCACATTTTGAGTCCCAGATTTCCCATGTAGTCATTTGGTGCCTGCAAATATCTTCTCTTAAACATTCTGGAATATACCTTGGTCTACAGGCAGATCTGAAGGAGGCTTATTCTAGATTTGTTTCTCTGGCTCCGGGACATTTGCAGACATTCCCTAGGTAATTCTGCTAAAATCTGCCAGTAACAAGGCTCTCTAAAATTTAGTACAATCTCTTAAATTTGGTTTCCATGTGTTAAAAACTAGCTCAAGTCTTAGGAATAGAATTAGATGACAGAATCACAAGAAGAATATCAAAGTAGGAACCCATCATTTACTTGGAATTTCAGAGAATTTCCATTTTTTCAAACCACATGTGCTCTTTCTGTTTTTACTTGAACCTCGTACCTAATTTGAACAATGTCACTGAAAGGCTGAAAGAAGAAATCATGAAGAAAAAGAAAATCTTAAAGAAAAAATCTTAAAGAAATCTTAAAGAAAAAAAGAAAGCTTAAAGAAAAAATCTTAAAGATTATATATGATGGGCTGACACAAGCCCTTCTGTTTATTAATATTATCAGAGAGTCTTCAACATATGGAAAAATGATTTTTAAAATTTACAATTATTAATACAATTTTATATGCAAAATCCTTAATCTAATTTTGAGAACTTATTATGAAATCATACTCAAAGCATGTATTTCTCATTTGAAACATTTGGAAGCCAACTGTGTGTGTATGAATATATACATATATATTTCTATATATATCCTAGTTCTTAGGGGAAATCTTACTCATTTTACTGCTTTCTCAAATTTTACTTCATTAAAATTTTAAAACTTTTACATCTTCATCCTATTTTGCAGATTTTAATTATCCTCATATCCTGAAAGAATGAGATACTTTAAGGATCTAATCTTATACATGAAGGTATAATTATTAGCAATGTATAATTATTGGCAAGCCTAAGAACAAATCATTTCATCTAGTTGCTTAAGACAAGAAGTTGACTATAAATTCAGATTTAAAATCCTCCGTATTTGTGACCTATTATAATAACTCGGGTATTTTAGTATTAATCTATTAATTAATGGATTTCAATTGCAATGACAAAAACTTCTACTGCTCACATACCCTAATGATAAAACTTTACTATGAAAGTAAAAATAAGGGACATTTGCTGTGAAAGGTAAAAGGAAAATAATAGCAAAACTGTTCCTTTAGGGGCACAGACTAATCTGACAATCATAAGGAGGGGGTAAAAAACTCCCTTAGTTCTGCTCAGTTCCAGTTAAGAGTCACAGTTAACAATCAACCATGCCTCAAAGTTCCACATTATTTGCAGTACATCACAGCCAGGTTCACAATTAATTGGGCAGGAAATTTTCCTATTTAGAAAGAAAATAACCCAATAGGGAAACTGAGTCAGGAGGATCCTATCTTTACCTATTGAAGATCAAACCCTCAAATTTTCCTAGTCACAGACATCCACCTATAGCAGTTCTCAAATCACTCTCCCTTTGGGCAGCACATGGCATTCCCTTGAATAACTATTGACTTAATGACAATTCAGGCAATCATACTTCAAATTTAAACTCAGAATAATATCAAGTTATAGTCCCAAGAGATATTACCCCAAAGAGCAAAATTTTACCAATCATACTTTAAGGTGAGGCTATTTTAATTTTTCTCATGTGATAATAATCATTAAAAATGGACACATATAAGGACATCTTATTAATCCTTTTTTATAAATTAAGAATATTCTCCTTCTAAAGTTTCACACATATTGTGAAGATATGATAGTTAACTCAACTCCCCCCAAAATGCTGGCCAATGTAAGCTACCAGTCTAACAAATATTCACATTACCTATTTACCCTTAAAGCAAAAATGAAATTTTTGCATCTAAAGTCTATTGTTACTAAGTTGGCTCAAAGATGTAACTCTAATAAATATTATGCATTAGTAGGTACAATTTCATAATTTTCAAAAGTGATGGCCAAATAAGCTATCGGATAAAACTCACTATTATAGGCAAACTTGTAAGTTCCCTGACACTGACTGGGGGTGGTCCTAGTTTCTCAAACATCTCTACTTTAGAACTTTAGAACATGCTGAGAGAGGCTTCCCTTAGATTTCATAAGACATTGTGACCCTGCCTAAATGGAAAGTCTAAAAACTTGATTTATTTTAAAGCAAAATATGATATTAAATACTTAACAGTTTTCTAATATTGTGACAATATTCTTTAAAAGTTCAACTTACAACTTCCATTTTTAAAAATTACATTTATTTACATTATATCACATATATAATTACATATATTATACAATAATTTACACAAAAATTAATTTATTTTTGTAATTCATTTACAAATAGTACTTTATACATAATTATATACACATTAATAGAAAATACATAATTATTTACATAATAATTACATGATAATAAATTATGTTACATATACATACCTATATATTGCATATGTATAATTATGTTATAATACATAAAATCCCAATTACATGCACATTTTTAAAAATTATTAAAAAAATATTTTGAGTACTAAATTCTCTCTGACCCTGCCCCATGTTCCTTGAGAAAGCAAGTAGTTTGATATTGATCATACATATGAAGTCATACAAAATGTATTTCCAGATTACACCTTGATGCAAAAAATAAAACATAAAATAAATCTAAATGTAAAAAAAGATGTTTCATTCTTCATTCAGAGTTCATCTGTTCTCTCTCTGGAGATAGGCATCATTTTTAGTCAAGGGTTGTTTGGAATTGTCAAGGATCATTGTCTTGTTCAGAGTAACTCAGTCTTTCACAATTGATTCATCCTTACAATAATGCTATTACTGCATATGATGTTTTCCAGGTTTTGGTCGCTGCATGACTATGATTTTGCATGAGTTTCTGTAAGTCACACCAGGTTTTTCTTAAATGATCTTATTCATCATTTCTTATAGCAGACTAATAATCTATCATGATCATATAACATAAATTATTCAGCAATGCTGCAGTTAATAGGCATCCCCTCACTTTCTCATTCTATGGTAACACAAAAAGAACAACTATAAATATTTTTGTACAAATGGGCCATTTTCCATCTTCTTTGATATATTCGGGAAATAGAATTAGTACTGGTATTTCTGGATTAATGGATATACACAATTTTATAGTCCTGTGAATATAGTCTCAAATCGTTCTCCAAAATGGTTTCATTAATTCACAACTCCACCAACAGTGGACTAGTATCCCAATCTTTTCACATCCCCTCCAGCATTTGTCTTTTTCATTTTCTGTTATGTTAATAAACCTAATAGGTATGACACAGTATCTCAGAGTTCTTTAATTTGCATTTCTCTGATCAATAGTGATTTAGATAATTTTTTCTTATGACTATACATAGCTTCGATTTCTTGTCCTGAAAACATATTCATTGACTATCAACTGGAGAATGGCTTCTATTTTTATAAATTCATTTATTTTTATAAATTTATTTATTTATAAATTGATCTGTTTTATTTCTTATAATCCTCTCTCTTATTGGGTCATAAACTCTTCCCTTATCTATAGAGCATACGTATTTTTCATACTTCCCTAAAAATTTACTTATGATATGACCCTTTATGTCTAAATAATTTAACCATTCTGACCTCATTTTGGGGATACAGTGTGAAATGTTGGTCTGTGTCTATTTCTGTGACTGCTTTCCAGTTTTCCCAGAAATTTTTGTCCAATGTTGAATACTTTTCCCAAAGTCTCAAATTTGGGGGTTTATCAAACACTAGATTACTATGATGATTTACTATTAGATATGGTACAACTAATCTATTCACTGATCCACCATTCTATGTCCAATACCGGATTGTTTTGATAATTACTGCTTTGTAATATCGTTTAAAATCTGGCATTGCTAAGCTGTCTTTCTTAATATTTTAAAAAATTACTTCTTTATCAATTGTTCTTCCAGATGAATTTTGTTTCTGTTTTTGCTACTTATATAATTCTTTGATAGTTTCATTGTTATGGCACTGAGTAAATAAATTAACGTAGATTTTTTTTTTATTATATAGGCTTGGCCTACTGAAGAGCAATTAATATTTCTCCATTTGTGTAGATTGTGGTCTTTATCTATGTGAAAATTGTTTTATGACTGCCTTTGTATAATCCCTAGGCTTATCTTTGCATTCTTATACTGTCTGCAGTTATTTTTTTTATTTTTTTATTTTTATTTTTATTTTGAGTATTTTCCCATAGTTACGTGTTTCATGTTCTTTCCCTCTCCCAAAACCCCGCAACCCCCCTTAGCCAATGCACAATTTCACTGGGTTTTACATGTATCATCAATTAAAACCTAATTCCACATTATGGATAGTTGGACTAGAGTTATCGTTTAGTGTCTACCTCCCCAATAATATCCCCATCAGCCCATGTGTTCAAGCAGTTGTTTTTCTTCTGTGTTTCTCCTCCCAAAGTTCTTCCTCTGAATGTGGCTAGTTTTCTTTCTCATAGGTCCCTCAGCCTTCTGCAGTTTTTTTAAATGGAATTTCTTTTTCTTCTTTTTTTTTTTTGCTGGCAGGTTTTGTTAGTAGTAATATTAAAAAGTTCCTGTTTTATGTGGGTTCATCTTATGTTCTGCAATTTTACTAAAGTTGCTAATTGTTTAAAATGGGTTTTTTTGTTGATTCTCTAGAATTCTCTAAGTACACCATCATATCATCTCCAAAGAGTGATAGTTTTGTTTTCTCATTGCCTACTTTTTATTCTTTCAATCTTGTTTTTTTTATATTATTGTTATAGTTAGCATTTATAGTACAATACTGAATAATAATGGTGTTAATGGACATTCTTGTTTCACTCATGATAATATTGGGAAGGCTTCAAGTTTATCCCCATAACAGGTAATGCTTGCTTGAGATTTTAGATAGATGCTACTTATCATTTTAAAAAAAACTTCATTGATTCCTAAACTTTCTAGTATTTTTAATAGGAATAGATGTTGCATTTTGTCAAAGGCCTTTTCTGCATCTGTTAATATGATTTTTGTTGCTATTGTTATTGATAGTCAGTTATTCCAATAGTTTACCTAACATTGAACCAGCCCTGCTATTAGTAGTATAAAGATTATAGTGTATGATGTTTGTGATATATTGCTATAATCTCATTGTTAGCATTTCATTTATATTTTTTGCATCATATGCATTCAGGAAATTGGTCTACAGTTTTCTTTTCCCATTTTTGCTCTCCCTAGTTAAAGTGTCAAAACCACATTTGTGTTATAAAAGGAACTTGGTAGATTGCTTCTTTACTAGTTTTTTTTTCAATAGCTTACATATATGTATATATAGTGTGTATGTGTTTTTATCTTCTGTCTTATTATCATTTCTTTAAAAACATCTTATCAATTTTTTTAAACCAATAATCATGTCATTTCTGACAGAAGAGAGGCGAGGACTAGACAATTAGGGCTAAATGACTTGCCCAGGCTCACACAGATAGGAAGAGTCTGAGGCTAGAATTCAACCCAGTTCCTCCCAATTCCATGCCTCCCTCTCTATCCACTGCAGTACCTATGCATTTCTAGTTTATTCAGTATTTGGGATCAATTTTTCCTTAAATGTCTGGTAGAATTCATTTATGAATCTCTTTGTTCCTGGGGATTTTTTTTTCATAGAAAACTCATTGTTAGGGGGCAGCTGGGTAGCTCAGTGGATTGAGAGTCAGGCCTAGAGACAGGAGGTCCTAGGTTCAAATCTGGCCTCAGACACTTCCCAGCTGTGTGACCCTGGCCAAGTCAATTGACCCCCATTGCCCACCCTTACCACTCTTCCACCTAGGAGCCAATACACAGAAGTTAAGGGTTAAAAAATTTTTTAAAACCTCATTGATAGCTTATTCCATTTCTTTTTCTAAGGTAAGGTTATTTAAGTATCCCACTTCCTTTTCTGTTAACCTGGGCAGTTTAAATTTTGTAAATATTCATCCATTTCACTTACATTTTCACTTTTACTGGCATGTAATTGGGGAAAATAACTCCTAATAATGGCTTTGATTTTATCTTTATTAGTGTCATATTCACCCTTTCCAGTTTTGGTAATAGAAATTTGAGTTTCTTTTTTATCAACTTAACCAATGATTTATTTACTCTTTTATTTTTGTCCCAGCTCCTAATTTATTAGTTCAATTTTTTTTTCTTTGAATTTTATGAATTTCTCCTTAGACTTTCACAATGTTTCTATTTTGGTATTTAAAAGGGGATTAATTTTTTCTAGTGTTTTATTTGAATGCCCAATTCATTGCTCTACTCTTTTTCTCTTTTATTGATGTATTTGTAGATATACAATTTCCCCCATCTACTACTTTGGTTGCACTCCATAAATTTTGGAGTTTTGTCTCATTGTTGTAATTCTCATTAATGAAACTGATTGTTCCTTTAATTTGTTCTTTGACCCACTCATTCCTTAGAAATTATTTTCCGGTTAACTTTTAATTTATCCTTCTACAATCCTTTATTAAATTTAAATTTTATTGCATTGTGGTATGAACCAGGTGCATTTAATATGTCTACTTTTCTGCATTTGGTTATGAAGTTTTTTATGCCTTGAGATATGGTCAGTTTTTGTGAAGGTACAATGTACTGCTCAGAAAAAGGTATACTCCTTTCTATTCCCATTGTTCTTCAGAGGTCTATCATCTCTAATTTTGCTAAGATTCTCTTCATCACTTTGACTTCTTATTTATTTTATGGTTATATTAGTCTATCTCTGAAAGGAGAAATTTGATATTTCATTAATATAGCTTTGCTTTTTCCTTCTACAATTCATTTAACTTTTCCTTTAAGAATTTGGATCCTCTGTCATTTGGCACATATAGTTAATATTAATATTTTGTTGCCTCTGATTCTTTTTAGTAAGATATAGTTTTCCTGTTTATTCCTTTTAATTAAGCCTATTTTCGTTTTGTCTAAGATTCTGATTGCTACTCTTGCCTTTTTAAATTTCACCTGAAATAGAATAGATTCTTCTTTATCCCCTTATTTTAATTGTCTCTGCCTCAAGTGTTTCTTGTAAACAACATATTATTGGTTCCTGATTTCTAACCCATTTTGTTTTATAGGTGAGTTGATCCCATTTACATTCATAATTATGATTACTAACTGTGCATTTCCCTTCATCCTATTTTCTTTTGTTTATCCTTCTTTTTGTCCTGTACCTCCTCTAAAGTCTGTATTGCTTCTGACCTCTGCCTTCTTTTATCTGCCCTCCTTCTCAGGGCTTCCACTCTATTGAAATTGCTCCTCTCCACCCTTGAAGTATGACCCCAGGATGGGTATAGGCAATAGAATTGTTAAAAATCTTCTGGTTCTATATCCAGTATTAGCACAGTAGTACCTTGTAATATCTTTGTGACTAGTTGCCAGGTCCTTTTACTGTTTTTGATTTGAGAATTCCTGAAGCTGCTGTCACTACTATCTAGTCCCACCACTAGTTTGAATTCCAGACCAATTTCCCCCTCATGTCACAGATCTCTCTTTCTGACATCCTATTTCGTCACAGACTAGAAGAGTGCCTCATTCTGACATTTTGTTGGCTTTGTTACTCCAGAATTTGATTTGAAGCATTATTTAGAAGTTATTTGGAGGAGAATGTTGGGAGAGCTTACGAGTGCTTTCTCCATTTTGCCATCTTGCTTCCATCTTCAGAAGTATCAAAAGTTATATTTCTAATGATAACAATTGCAACACTCTCTGAGTATCATTTTTCAAATTAATAGAAGGTTTAAGTCAATGGATTCCCCAAATCACAATATAACTGCTGTCTATCCTAGTGTGCTAAAAAACTACATTTGCCTTTTTTTGCCCTTGAGTTTGCCTCATTGATCAGGGTGAGGCCCGAACCAAGGTTTCTCTTAATAATAGGCTTTTGAAAAAGCTTTCCTGTACAGTAACCACACATACGCAGTTTAGTCATTTTGCTGAAAGTTAGGTAGATAGAGATAGATATAAGTAACTGTAACCCAAGACAGAAGGTTGGGGTGAACCCCTCAGGGGTTCCTGAGTATGGTAAGCCAAAACAAGAATGCTTTGGCTTGCTACATGACCTGAAGGAATTGGAAATACCTTGTAGCCATCTTTGGCTAGAAAGTTACTGGAGCACTGAAACATTCTATTTGCTTAAAATCTTTAGTCATATATGGTTGAATTTAAACAGTATAATAATTCTTCCTGAACAGTATAATAAATACTTTTTTCTACATCATTTATGGTGGGCATTTGGCCAGGTGATGAGGTGTCTGGCAAAAGCTTCAACTCTGGGCTAGTAATGACTTAAATGTGAACATGACCTGGTAATATTGGGGGTACACTAATTTGCCATTATAAATGGCATACCTATTCATTTGGCAACAGGGTGTTACCTTCAAAAACAATGAAGGAACTTTCAGGAGAGACAGAATAAAATCAAATTACTAGACAAACCACAGAATCAAACGTGGAAAGGAATTTAGAAGTCATTTACTCCAATCCATGCATGAAAATGAATCATTCTATAATATCACCAAGAAATGTTCATCCAGCCTCTCCTTGAATGAACCCCCTAAATTGCAGATTCTACTTTTGGAAAGTTCTAATTGTTATAGTTTTTTTTAATCAATCTAAATCTGCCAATTTGCTATTTTTACCCAATATTCTTACTACGGTCCTTAAGAGCCAAGCAAATGTAATCTTTATCCTACATAATAGCCTCCAAATACTTGCAGACAACTATTGTGTTCTTCCTTAGTATTTACTTCTCCAGGGTACTGCCAGTTCCTTTTATTGATCATCTTATGACCTGGTAATCAGTCCCTTTATCAAATCTTGTCTCTATGTCTTGTCAAGCCATTCCTAAAATATGGCACTCAGCCATGAACACAGCATTCCAGGTGAGATCTGAATAAGGCAGGAAATGAAGCAGAAAAAAGTCCCAGGAAAGAGGGATAATTACCTCTCTTTTTCTACACACTATACTTCTCAGTACAGCCTAAGACCTTATGAGTTTTTTTGACTGACATGTCATACTGTTGAATCATACTAAATTTGAAGTCTACTAAAAACTTCCAGATATTTTTCACATGAACTATTGTCCAGTATCTTGTATTTATGAAATTGATTTTTTGAACCTAAGTTCAGGACTTTCAATCTCTTTTCTAACCTTTTGATATCTTTTTAGATCCTGATTTTGTCATCTAATATATTTACTATCCCTTCTAACATTATATAATTTACAAATTTAATAAGTTGCCATGGATAGCCCCAACTTATTAAGACATTAAGGAAGTTAATAAAGATAACATGAGACTAGAAGAGGGGAGGAGGGTGTTGAATATCTATAAAGCATTTAACAAACATACTGCTTTCACTGCAAACAATATGGAGAACTATGGGCTAAATGATAGTAAATTAGGTGTTTCAGAAGTGGTTGCCTGATGGATTCAGAAGGTAGTCATTAATGGCTTGATGTAAACTTAGAGGAAAATATCTAGCAGACAGGCCTAGGGTTCTGTTCTAGTCTAGCTGTAGAAATGTTTATTATTATTTGCCTTAAGTCATAGAAGGAATGTCAGATATGCAGATGATACCAACTGGAAAGGACAGCTAATAAGCAGTAAGATAAAATCCAAAATGTTTTTTACTATATAGAATAAGAAGTAAAATAAAAGATAAGTGTAAAGTTAGATGCTTTGGTTAGCCCAAAAAAAGCTTTACTAGTAAAGTACTGTTTGGAGGATGGTTGGGCATGGCTTAGGTAGTGACTGCTATGAAAAAGATTTGGGAGTTTTAGTGAACTGCAATGAGTCAACACTAAGACAAGATACCCCCAAAAAGCTAATGCTACCATAATTTGCACTGAAATTCTTAGTGTGCAAAAAAAAAGAGAGATAATATGTCAGTTAAAGCACTTACTATGTGTCAGGCACTGTGCTAAACACTAGTGATACAAAGAACACCAAAGCACAGTCCCTGCTCTCAAGGAGTTCATAGTCTAATGGGAATGGTAACATGCCAACAACTATGTGTAAGCAAGCTATATACAGGATAAAGTGCAAATAATCAACAAATGGAAGGCATTAGAATTAAAGGAGATTAGGAAAGGCTCCATGTAGAACATGGGATTTTAGGTAGTCAGAACATATCTGGGGTACACTGTTCAGTTTGGGGTGTTACATTTTACTCAGGTCATTGATAGAATGGAGCACATCCAGGAAAGGTTGACCAAAATAGTGGAGGCACTGTAGAAAATTATATATAATGATCATTTATGTGGGGATAACATAACAGGTATTTCAAGAATTATAAAAGAGAGATTAAAGTACTTCTGTTTGTCATTAACAGATTTAGAGAGTGGCAAAATGGAAAGAACCCTGGATTTGGATTCAGAGGACCCATATTCAAATCCTGATTCTCCCATTTGTAACTCCTATAGCCTACAACATGTTGTTCCACCTGAGCCTTGGTTCACTCAACTGTAAAATAAAGTAAGATTAGATGAAAGTTAAGGTCCTTCCTCATGCTAAATCTATGCTTCTACAATCTTATGATGATGTATGGAAATGGAGTATATGGGGTGTTCAGGGAGGATGAGCACATCTAGTGTGAGGGCTTGCCAAGCTCATTTCAGGGCTGCTCATTCACCTTTGGTGTCCACCTCTCATCCAACTCTCATCTGTGACTCCAAGAAGCTATAGTATGCACATTGGCCATACCCCAGTAAAGCCATCTTGGCAGACAGGCTAAACCAAGTTGGTAACTGATAGGTCTCAAACCTTGGTAAGTTAGGGATACATAATGTATGTAAGGAAAGAATTTCATTAGCTATTAGAGCTGTCTAAAATTGAAATGGGTTTTGATAGGAGATAGTAGATTCCTCCTCATTGGATATTTTCAATCTGAGTTTGGATGACCACTTATTACTGATATCAATGAGGTAGTCCTTGGTCACCTTTGAAGAGGATTAGACCATCTCTAATGTTTTATAACTCTTGGATTCTATGACTCTAATGGGACAAAAATGCTAAATATACAGAGCCAATGACAGATTTCTGGGAACTACAGGAGAGAAGTTCCTACAAGTTTACTTAGCATTTATGACTGCTTTCTGGTTCCAGTCATTCAGAACAAAATGTTTTCTATCTGCCCATTTTGATGGAGGAAGTCATCACATGCTTGAGGTAGACATCCTCCCTAACTTACCAAGGTTTGAGACCTATCAGTTACCAACTTGGTTTAGCCTGTCTGCCAAGATGGCTTTACTGGGGTATGGCCAATGTGCATACTATAGCTTCTTGGAGTCACAGATGAGAGTTGGATGAGAGGTGGACACCAAAGGTGGATGAGCAGCCCTGAAATGAGCTTGGCAAGCCCTCACACTAGATGTGCTCATCCTCCCTGAACACCCCATACACTCCATTTCCTCTTCTACTCTTGAATGGGTTGGGTGGGCCTGGGTTTCCAGCTAAGCCCACCTCTCTTCCTGTGTAGGTTTTGGCTTAGTCTCTTGGTGGCTCAACTTGGATTTCAGTTCTGGCCTTTTCTCTGTCTCCTCCTTATTGTACTGTCCTGAAACTCAGAGTTGGCTTTATCCCTTGAGACAACTCTGATAGGTTCCAGATATAAGTTGTCAAGTACATTTTGTTTCTACTCATTGTCTTCAGATGTCTGGGTATTTTCTTGTGTAGTTATGGGTACAGGACTTGATAGCCATTTCACTTTAGTTTTATCACTGTTTCTCCTGATGCATTTTTTAGAGCTTTATTGGAATGTGAAAGATATCAATCTTCCCTAGATCCTTTCATGCTTTAAACTTGCGCCAGGAATCTGTGCTTGACCCTGGCCATTTATTTTTATCAGTGCCTTTGATTGCATTTTCCAATCCAGGAGTTGCCTTATGCCATTGTTCCTTTAGGTTTGAACCCACTCTTTCCAAAAACTTTATGTGCAATGGGAGAGTGTTCCTCAAGTTTGAGCAGAAATTTTTTTAAACCCCTAACTTTGGTCTTAGAATCAATATGTATTTGTTCCAAGGTAGAAGAGTGGGAAGAGCTAGGTAAGAGTGGGAAGAGCTAAGTCACTTACTCAGAAAGTAAGTGACTTGCCTAGAGTCACACAGCTAAAAAGTGTCTGATTCCAGATTTGAATCCAGGACCTTATATCTTTGGGCCTATTTCTAAATCCACTGAGCCACCTAGTTGCAACCTGGAAATTTTTTAAAATTTCTGTTCTTGCTATATTTTTCTTGGTAAATCTTCCTTAAAAAAAAAAACCAATGTCATAAAACAGCACAAGTGGTATATGCTTCTTAAATCTACAGATGACATTGACACAGTCAAGGGTTGCTAATTTACTAGGTGATGGTAAAGTACCAAAAAGGTCTTAAAGGATCAGAATGTTAAGTTGAAGCTACACTTATCCCTAATAAATATAAATTTATTAGAGTTTGGGGTTAAAAAATCAGTTTCATAAGAAAAATGGAAAAGGTAAGATTAGAGCCTGTTTTATCTGAAAAACATGAATTTTAGCAGAAAGCTCAATATATTCACTGGTTATTTATAGCAAATAAAAAAACTAATATGATTTTGATACCACAGAGAGGTAAAATATCCTAGACTAGGATAGTGATAAGCTAGAGAACATTCAAACGGGGAGCAATCAGGATGGTGAAAGGCCTTGAGATAATACCACAAGGATTGATTGAAAGAACTGGGAATATTTAGCCTAGAGAAGACATGACTGGGATGTGGGCAGGTGTGGATGAGATAATTTATATTTAAAAAGGATTTTACAAAGAAGATTTAATAAACTTGTTCAGCTTGGTCCCAGAAGGCAGAATTGGAAGAAATAAATACAAGTTACAATGAGGTAAATTTAGGATCAATACAAGGAAAAACTTCCTCATAATTAGAACTGTCAAAAAGTGGAATGGGTTACTTTGGGAGGCAGCTGGATGGTCCTTAATGGATTTTTTTCAAGCAAAGGCTGGACAATGAATGATCAGTCAGATATTTATAGAGGTTTGTTCTATTCAGGTAGGGTTGAACTAGATAACTTTAGAGGTTCCTTCCTACTCTGATATTCCACAGCAATTAGGAGATTTGTTCAAGTCCTGGCTCTGCCACTAACTAACTGAAAACATAACTATGGACAAATCACTTAAATTCTCTAACTCAGAGTCACTGTATGAAAAATCTTTATTTAATCCATGCATCTATTTATCTAGCCAGTCATTCAACAAACATTTATTGACTGTGACAAGCACTATGCATCAAGAATAGATGGGAAATTACTTTCTGAATATAAAAGTACTCTCTAAATAGTCACTATTATTATGATAAGTATCAAAGTTGCTCAGAGCTAGCAGTCATAAAGTGGAACCATTGACAGAAACATGTCACAGAGAGCCCTAACTTCATTCTTTAAACTGATACTTTATTATCACCTAGAATCTGAATTTCTTTAATATATGCCCAAAATACTCTAGAGCCCCACCTCCTGACATGGATACAAGTTCACTAAAGATCTCCTCTGGGTTAAGATTTCCTAGCCGAGTTTATAATACTCTCTTCACCACTCCTATAGTCCTCTACTTCTCACCATAAATAACTATCAGTACTTCAAGATCGACTTTGCTGGTAGGATTAGAGTGGGGGTATCATAAGAGAACACTGTTAAGAAGGAAATACAGGTATTTCTCTATCTCAGTAGCTACAATCTGACTCTACCACCAGTCTGCTACAGGCAAACATGTCATGTGGTGAATGAACAGGAGAGACAAAGACAAAAATTAGCATTAAAAATTATAAAGTCACTTTTATTTATAGAATCATATAATTTTAGAAGTATTGCCCAAGAGGCTACAGTACACAAAATCAATTCTCACTCTGACACATCAGAGAAACTAAAGAGCAGGATCTCATTCTTAGAAAGAATCATAGAAGCAGCCAGGGATGTGGGAGCCTTCTTTCGGTCCAAGTAAACAGTGCTAGAAGTCATCTAGTTCAGCTTCCTCCTTTTACAGATAAGGAACTGCAGTTTAATAAGCTTAAGCCAAGGTCACTCAGTCAAGTTAGTAACAAAGCTAGAATTTGAAATGTAGTTTTCTTATTTCTGAGGATTTATGAATAGTTATTCGATAGTATCATGCGGTCTCTGATTTAAAAGAATCCAATGGAAAACCCAACAGAACCATCTCTAGAGATTTTCAGTCAAGTGCATTGAACTTAATAAGCAGGTATTTAAACACTCTTTCAAAGTTGCTGGCAATCAAGTATATCAGACAATGTGAAGAATTTAAATTGATTCTTATTCAGATTTCGATTTGAAATGATAGCATAGCCTCTAATTTCATACAACAGACCCCAAATCAGTTTTTCTCAAAAGAAGAAAAACACTTATCTGAAAGTCATCGAGTCAGTTTTCTAAACTATTTTTATGGGAAAGTTCAGGAAATGATAATCTGGGGCATTGGCGGAATTAATCTTCAAGGTTATCATTTCCATAAACTCTTCCAGTTAATCTGAAAAATGTATGATGCATGGGACCTAGGTTCCTTCCTGGAAGGTAGTTAGGTTCTCAATAATTCTCCAACACCATAAGAGAAAAATGGGCTGTATTAAACCACGACCACTCTGATGACACATCAGTTAAGGATGAAATTGTGCTCAAGTATTGAGCCTATAGTGGAGAAAAGTCTTGGTTGGGGACAGAATTCACTAGGCCTAGATAAAGATCAACCTTCCCTGGTCCCAGGACCAACTCAGCAAGTGGCCTGCAGGCAAATCATAAGACCACACAAGTAATGACTTCTAGAGGAGCAAGAGATTTCTAGATCACATAGTTCAGATATTTGAGTTAAGAAGGAAGGATATCACAGAGATCTCAAAATCAGTGCTTTGCATAGATAAGGTACATAAGCATTTGTTGAATGAAAGTGAAACAAAGGTCAAGAGAAAAATTCTTTAAGGTAGGAGCTATGGGCATAAAAGTTTCAAGTGTTTTGACAGAAATGATCAATCAATTTGGTTAAATAAATTTGGTTAAATAAATGGTGAAGTGAAGAACTTGACAAATTTTTTTTCTGCCACACAATACTAGCTGTTTTGGCATCTGTGAGATCCAGCCTGAATGTTTCATCATTAGGTGCTGACTAGCACCTGCATGGTTAACTTACCTACCAGATGAAAACAGGTCAGAAAGCTGCCATGACAAACCAAGCTCATGTCATGGATGGGAACTTTTATTTTATCTGCTCAGCAAGGAAACTGTTATTTCATTAATTGATTCAAATGGGGACAGAAGAAAAGGCTTGATTTATTTCAAGTTTGGGCTCACTTTCCCCAAATATTATTTCTTTCACAGAGGGATTCTCAGTACACAGAAGAACTACTTACTTTTCCTTAAGCTTTCTGAAGGAGAAAAAATGTAAATAAAAGCTCTCCAAAGTCATGGAATTGGAGAAGTAACACTTTAAGCTCTTTTTCACAGTGAAGAAGATATAAATATTTGAGATGATAATGTGTTTCAAAATCCAGTGTCTCCCATCTCGGATTCTTATGTACAAGTAGAAAAGAAAATAATAAAGATGACTGCTAATAATTTGGAGATTCATTTGAACCCCTGCCTCATCCATATACTTTTATTTGTGGTCTGAATAATGGAATAAAGCTAGTTCTGAACAGATGACCATTGAGAATCTCTGAGAGAGAGAAGTCTTAATGAAACCTCTTCTTGATGAGCATCTGAGCAGTCAGTTACCATCTCAATCTGACAGCTGATCATTTGAAACAATAGCTCCCATGGGATTCACACTTACAAGAAACTAGGCTTAGACTCCAATCTGTATTCTGACCTCAAGGCACAGAGTAAAACCCATAAAGCAATGACTAACTTCCAAGAGAGTAGGTAGATATTTGGGGCAATCCCACTTCCTAAAACCATACACCTGTTCAGCTGAATCCAAATACACTCTAAAGAAGAGAATGAAGGGGACAGCTAGGTAGCTCAGTGGATTGAGAACCAGACCTAGAGACAGGAGGTCCTAGGTTCAAATCTGGCCTCAGACACTTCCCAGCTGTGTGACCCTGAGCAAGTCACTTGACCCCATTGCCCACCCTTACCACTCTTCCACCTAGCAGCCAATATACAGAAGTTAAGAGTTTAAAAAAAATTTTTTTTAAAAAGAGTATTTAAAGGATTATCAATATGGTACTTCCTACCCCATTATTCTCATATATAATTAGTTTCAAAGCCCTGTCAGTGCTTCCTATAAAATATTTCTTCTATCTTCTTGCCTTTTCACTGCTATTATTACCATCACATAACAGAGTTTAGTAACTCTGATATATTTACCATGCCATATTACAGAGAACTGAAGGGCCTTCTGTGTAAATGGAATTAGCTGTAGCCCATTCATAGTTAAAACTGTAGCCACCAGAGATAATGTCATCCCCACCTCCCTTAGTGGGGAGGGGAGATGAGTTACCCACATGTGACAATAAGTAACAAATCAAGAACAAGGGACTGCCCTTTGGATAGTCCAAAACAGTGTAGAGGCTGCCTTTTGTCCACTTGAATTAGAGGTGGACCCACAGGAAGTGAAGAGAGACACTATCTCTTCAAGTATGTTGGTAGCTT
The DNA here is from genome assembly GCF_016433145.1 of Gracilinanus agilis. Classification (NCBI taxonomy): domain Eukaryota; kingdom Metazoa; phylum Chordata; class Mammalia; order Didelphimorphia; family Didelphidae; genus Gracilinanus; species Gracilinanus agilis. The sequence continues at coordinate 113,114,981 of NC_058132.1, read as the reverse complement.
CCTGTTGGGGCAGTTCCCGCTTTGAACTTGGCACTGAAGGATCTCTGCTGAGACCTCAGGCAGCTTCCACTCTGAATGGTCACGTGGGTAAGTTAGGCTGACTTCCTTGGCCTACCTTGGCATTTCCAGACTCTCTATCTTAAGTAGGCTTCTTGCCTCTCTGATTGCTAAGGCCTTGTAGCTAGTAGCCTAGTTTAATTAGCCTTTTTAACCCTCTCTCCATCCCGGCCTCTGCAGGCCCGGACTAGCCTCTCCCTCTCTCTATTTCCCTGCCATCTACCTTCCTAATTGTAAATAAACTACCATAAAACCATCCTGACTTGGCTCTATTTTAATTATGGAATTAATCTGAATTATTGATTCCCAGCAACCACACCTAAAATATATATCTATATAATATCTAATTTCTCCAAGTATTACACTTCTAAAGGAGCTGACATTTGATGAGCCTTGAAGAGATCTACATGTTCTAAGAAGCAAAGATGAGGAGGGAGAACATTCCCAACATGGGGGTTATTTAAGCCTATACAAAAGCACTAAAGCTGAGAATAGAATGTTATATACCGAGAGCAGCTAGTAGGCTACACTGGTAAAAGTATGAAGTATAAAGTATAAAAAAGGAATAATGTGCAATCAGCCTGGAAAGACAAAGTTGAGCTAAATTGTAAAGGGCTTTAAATGACAAACAGAGAAGTTTTTATGTTATCCTAGTGGCAATGAGGAGCCTCTGAAGAGTCTCAGACTCAGAGCATGCTCACTGCTATATGTCAGACACATTAGTTTGCTAGCTGTGTATAGGATGGATTGTGGAGGGGTGAGACCAGAGCAGCAAGATTACTCAGGAGGTTACTTCAATAATCCAGGTAAGAAGTGATGAGAGCCTGGATTACTATGATTGAGGTTTTCATCATTTTTTACTTTAAGTATTGGGTAAAATAGCCTTCCAAATTTATTTCCCAGGTTCCAATCTCTCTGCTAGCCACTTTTTTTTCACCCTCATTCAAAGTAAAAAAATTTAAGTGGATCCTTTAAATTGGCCCACTTATAAGAAAAAATAGTTTGACATTTAAGACCAACCCACCATCCTTAACTGTGATTCCATACTATATTCCCAGCTTTACTTCAAAGTGCCTCCTTTTATATATTCTAAACCCTAAAAGAAACGTACTACTTACTTAACCCTGATCTCACTGTATTCTTTCCCTCCCTGTAGTCCATTTTGAAATTTTGATATTGTTCTTCTCTATTAAGACTCAACTCAGGGATCATCTCCTTCCCAAAGCTATCATTATCCTTCCAGCTAGATGTCATCCCATCCCTCCTTGAATCTCTATTCTGTTTAACTTTACCTATTCCTTCAGTTATTTTAGACCTTTAATGTATTATTTGTGTTCTAGAAGGGAACACAATATATAAGTTCTCTGAAGTCAGAGATTATATAGCTTTTCATCCTCCTATTCCTATGATTAGCATTTTGCCTTGACACTCAATCAGTGCTCGCTGTCTTTAGTTGGAGGGAGATGAACACACAGAAGAAAGGTAACCTCACTTAAAACTTCTTTTCAATTATAGTAATGTTCAATAACTGCTTTGTATCCACCTAATTCTTTCTTTTCCAGCTAAATTTAAGAATGCTTTTTATGAAGCTCAAATTGGCATATAGAGGAAAGGGCATAACAGCTTGAAAGCCAATCCTTTTTCAAAAAACTTGGGTATTAAAAATCTAACCCTCAAACTAATGAAGACAGGTATTACCAGTTATTCTGGGGCAAAAATGCTATTTTCTGATAAGCAATTAGTCAGCCTGCCCACAGTTTGTACCACTTGACAAAGCCCTGTTAGAAATTCTGGCCATGTATCCATTGATCCAGGTTATTCATTTTAGTTTAAGTTCAAGAGGAAGAATGTATTTTCTTTTCTGAGATTAACACACCCACATGTAAAAAGTCTGCTTTACTTGCTACAAAGGCTGGACTTTAGAAAGGTCAGATAAATGAAGAAATCATTCTGGATATGGAATTTGGCCATCCAGGGCACTGTTGCAGATCACTCTTCATAGCTACTTGTTTACTAAAGTGACAAGGACACTCTGAGTTTAGAATTATCTTCTACAGGCTTTCCTATCTTCTTTTGATTTAGTAACCTTTTCTAAGCAACAATTATAAACAAGATCTGGGCAGTCTTCAAAAGATGGGAAGGCTGGGGGACAATAAGATAATTTCATATACAGATCTGCAGCTTAATAAGAGGTTTTTTTTTATAAAGTGGTCCAAAATAAACACCAGTAACAACCACAACTTCATCCAACAAACTGAGTCCAATAATCAGGAACAGAAGGTCAGGGGAGAAAAGAAGCACATTGTTGCTACTTAGGCAGAAAGACTGTGCTTTACACAAGTCAAGGTCAATATTTGTATGTCAGAAAAAGAAAAGATAAAAAAGCGGTGAGGGAAAATATACAATGAGGAATCTTGAGAAATACCAAAAAGGACACATAGAAAGAATAAATAAAATGCTGAATTATTTTAAATTATATAGTACCTTCTCTCTTAAAAAGTTCAATACCTACAAGAATAAACTAGCCAATAGAAAGGAGAGACTGAAAGAATATAAATTTTAAAAGATCAACCCAAGATCCTAGGCAGAGGGAAGTTCACAGCTTCTATCTTTAAGTAATATAGCAGATGGTGAGAATCTGATGAATCTATAGATATCTAGGGCAGAATCTAAACGTAATACTTGAGCATCTTATTCCTGAAGGAATATGAACAGTTAAAGAGAAAGTCTGTACTGAGGGTATATGTGGGGGGAAACAGAGAGAGAGAAAGAGAGAGAGAGAGAGAGAGAGAGAGAGAGAGAGAGAGAGAGAGAGANGAGAGAGAGAGAGAGAGAGAGAGAGAGAGAGAGAGAGAGAGAGAGAGAGAGAGAGAGGATAAGGCAGGAGAATTATGAATTTAGGTGAACACATTTCATTTCCTTATGGAAAAAGCCAAAGAGAAGACTTAAAATTGGAAAAACATAATATTCACCGAATGGGCACTGTTAATTACCAGGGAAAATTTGTGATAATAGTGTTAAAATATTTAAAAATTAATGTGATGTATTAGACTAAGGAAGATTTAATATTTATTTCATAAATAATTTTCTAGTTCAGCAGAATCTGAGATTGCCTTAGCAATGTTTTTCATACCTCAAAACTCCAATTTCTAGTGTGATATATAGATAGTATCTAGAAAAGACAGAGAATACGTAATATTCTTCCATGTCTTTGTCCCCTCCAAGAAGCCACTAAAGCTACATCTAGAAACCCCAAAAACTGGGGAATATAAGTTGAAAATCACAGCTTTAATGAAAAATATGGATCCTGTCTAGACAAGAATCTATTATGCCTTTCGTTTTTTACCACCAACTCATCCCTCCTTCCACTTGGAACAAATGATCTAACTTCTAATTTCAGGAGATTGAAGCAATTCAACATAAATGCTTCAGTTGTCTTCTTCTCTTCCTTTATATCATCACCTTATCTTTACTTCCTTCTAGTGAAAGACATTTTGACTACTATGACTTAACTCTGCTCCCTGTGCCTATAGTCTGATTCCTTTCCACATCTTCCAGCCCTTGGCTCCAGTCATCCTCTTATGGATTTTATTTTCACTGTTATCTTCAGCCCTGGCTCTTTCCCATCCACCTTAAAAAATGCTAAGATTTCCCAAATCCCTTTTTTTTTTAACTCTCCTAGTCCATCTATTTACCATTCCATGTCTTTTCATATTTAAACAAACCCAGGTGGACATTCACATACTCTCACAGGTCACATACACAAACACACACATACTAACTTAGACACACACCTTACACATACAATACTTTAAAATGAACAGTGGAGTGTGGGGAATAGGGAAATCAAAAACATATTTTGAAAAGGGGTAGATTTAGTCTTGAGTTAAGGAAAATATCCTAGCAATTAAAGAGGTTTTTTTTTTTAATGTTATGAGTTGTTTTGAGAAGTTTCCCCCTGCATTGAAGTTTTTAACTAAAGGCTGAACAAGCCTATCACACATGTCTGAGAAGATTCTTTCTTAGATATGATATAGACTGAATGGTCTTTAGGGTTCCTACACAAGATTTTAGCATTGGAAGAGACGGGCTCCCTTAGGTGTTGTAGTAGATATAGTGTTGGATATTGGAGTCAGGAAGTCCTAAGTTCAAAACTAGTCTCAGACATATATTAGCTATATGATCCTTAGCCAATTTAGCCTTTTCCTCCTCATCTTCAAAATGAGGAAATAATAACACCTATCTCCCAAGGACTTTGTGAGGAGTGAATAAGATAACATTTGTAAAGCACATTGTAAATCATAAAGCACTGTATGAGCACGATTACTATTGTTATTACAATTATCATTATCTTTTCCAGTCCAGAACTAAAGAGGATTCTCTTTTGTACTATCCTTGACAAATGGTCATTCAGGTCCCACCTGAAGAAGAAAGAAGAAAGGAGAGAGGAAGAGAGAGATCCTTTCCCCATTAAGAGATAACAATCAAAAGAGTAGAGTAAATATAAAAACCATTTATCCTACACTAACAATATTTAGGACCAGGCCAGATAGATTTAATGCTGGTCTAGAATTCTCACTCTGAGGAGAATAGAACAGGCCAGCTTTATGGCCCAATCTCCTCTGTTCCCCTCCTAGGAGGGAGAAAAGGAAGAATTGATTATTTAATTAATTTTAAAGGATATGTTAAGTGCATACCATGTGCCAAGCATGGTACCATTGTGCTAAATACTGGAAATAAAAATAAATTAGACTGTCCTTGTCTTCTGGAAGCTGATATTATTCTAATAGGAGAAGGGAGCACATATATAGAGGAATCATGAACAAGAAGAGATGTTTTGGTTTAGGAAGTCACCGAAATGGAGAAGGGAATCAAAGAGCAATTAATTGGCATATTTTTTCCATGAATGATAGTGAATAAGTCATCTCATTCTATTTTGAGACTTTTCCAATTATACTTACTTTGCTTGGCCTCTGGAAGCAAAACTTCATTATAGAAGGCAGAATTGGGTGGAAGATACAAGGAAATAAATATCAATTCAATATAAAGATTCATTTCCTAATCATTAGAGCTGTCCAAAAGTAGGATGGATTGTCTTGGTAAGTAACCCATTTGCTATACCATAATGTCTGTCTAATGTTAAGGCTTTGTAGAGAAGAAGTAGCAGGTCAGCTTTAATACATTGTGTCTATCCACAGAGGTGAGATAGGTGTGTCCCAAGACTTGGTCTAGATGAGGGAATCAATTTTGGGGGAAGCTTTTCTTGGCTCTAACTATCCTGGAGAGCAATTTGCACCTCTTTGCAAAAGGCTACAAAACTTTGTATATACTTTAATCCAGCAATACCATTACTAGGTATTCCAAAGAGATCAAGGATAGAGAGAAAGGACCTCTGTATACCAATATAATTATAGCAGCTTTTTCCATGGTAGCAAAGGAATGGAAATTGAGATGTCAATCAACTGGGAAATGGCTGAGCAAGGTATGATATATGATAGTAATTGAATACCTTTGTGTTACAAGAAATAATGAACAGGAAGATTCAGAAAAAAATTGGAAAGACTTATATGAACTGATACAAAATGAAGTGAACAAAACCAGAACATTGTACGTAATAAAAGTAATAGTATACAAAGTTCAGCTGTGAATGACTTAGCTCTTCTCAGCAATACTGTGATCTTATAAGACTCTAAAGGACTCATAGTGAAAAATGCCATCCATCTCCACAGAAAGAAAAAATGGAATCTAAAACATAAGAACATATTTTTAAAAAAATTGTCTTTATTTTTATTGGACTTTTTGGTCTGTGTTTTCTTTTACAATATGACTAATATAGAAATATGCTTTGCATGCCTGGACATTTATAACCTATGTCAAATTGCTTGCCTTCTCAATGAGGAGGGAGAGAAGGAAAGAATTTAAAACTCAAAATTTTTTTAAAGAATGTTTCAAAATTTTTAACATGTAATTAAAAAAAGAAAATATTTGAAAAAAGAAATTTTTTTAAAAGAAAAGCAACTTTGAAAAACTTGGAAACTCTGATGTACACAATGTCTGACTATAATTCCAGAGAACTTAAGATGAAATGTGCCATCTACCTGCTGATAGAGAACTGGTAGGCTCAGAGTTCAGATTGAGAGGTTATCTACCACCAGAGAAGAAACTAACAGAATCTGAATGCAAACTGAAGCATACTGCTCTTTATTTTATTTACTCCATGAAATTTTTTCTAGTGTAAGCAATCTGTATCTTTTTTCACAACATGACTAACATGGAATTATGTATTGCATATTGCACATGTACAATGAATATCAAATTATCTCTGTCTCTGGGAGGAGGGAAAGGAGGAAAGGAGAGAATATAGACTAGAAAATATCAGAAATTGCTTATTAAAATTGTATCTAGGGAAGTGATGGGCAAACTATGGCCCCACTGGCCCGATGCGGGCCCCCTGAAATTTTCTATCTGGCCCCCTGACATTATTCCTAATCTGACGATTATAATGAGTAGGATACAATACGATGAAACTTCAAAAGAGTTGCCTTAGAAACAGACTGACAAATGAGCATTTCCTTTCCTTTGGCCCCCCTTTAAAAAATTTGTCCATCACTGATCTAGGCAGTAGCTGGATAGCTCAGTGGATTGAGAGCCAAGCCTAGAGACAGGAGGTTCTAGGTTCAAATCTGGCCTCAGACACTTCCCAGCTGTGTGATCCTGGGCAAGTCACTTAACCCTCATTGCCTAGCCCTTACCATTTACATAGTATTGATTTTAAGGTGGAAGGTAAGGTGTTTTTTTTAATGTTGTATCTAATGTAATATGGAAAATATATAAAATAAAACATGGAAAAAAGAGTTCAGATGGAGATATATTATTTGGATATAGCCAATGTAAGAATTTGTTTTGCTTGACAAAAATGTTTGTAACAAAAATTTTGTTTTCCTTTCTTTCTCTGTGGTAAGGGTGAGGGAAAGAAGAGACAGAAAATCTTTGAAAATAAGATGTAAATTTTTTAAAGACCTCATAGTGCTTAAAGGGAAAAATTCCAACAAAATTCTTAAACAATGATTATCATTTATATAATGTGACTTACATATATTATCTTATTTGATCTTCACAATGATGCCAAGAGGTAGAAATTGAGATACTATTGCCAAGTGTTACAGATTTATGAGTTTACAAAGAGTTGAGTGAATTGCTTATGTTCCCACAACCAATATTATTAAAGGCAAAAATTAAACTCACACCTCCAAACAATCACAAAAGGAAGAAAATGCCTCAAAACAAAAACTGGAGTGTCAGAACCAATAGAAATCAGAGCAAAGCAAGTTTTAGCCAAAGAAAATATAAAGGGGTAACAAGAAAGACCAGTCTCACTAAGCATAATAGGTGAGATCAGTGGAATCAGCAACATGAGGAGTAACCCAGTGCAAAAACATCTGGGGACCCCTCAGTGGAAGGAACAACCTTGATGCTTGCATCACCAGGGGAAGATGGCATCTGAAGAGTGGAATCCAACTAAATCCACTGTACATGGCACCTGGAGGAACTCAAGGAAAGTACCCATTCCACCCTAGAAATGGAGCAGAGCTTCAACATATAGGCAAGATCATGGAAACACCACCACCATCACTAACACCGAATGAGTAAAAGACAAAGAAAAGGCCTGATCCTGGAAAGCTATTTTAGCAAAAGGGAAGACCAAAATGTAAGTTCCAAAGAGGTGTGATAATTAGATTAAGTGTACACTGCCCATCTTTAGATTTAATCACCAAAGGTGAGAACACCTCTAATTCTGGGAGGTCCATAACCCATGTGTGCTAGAGTGGGTGATGAATCAGAATCAACTGACAACCCCCTAGGCGTACTATGAGAATCATCTATTGTGATTGGACATGCAAATTAGGAGGGAGGCACAGGAAGTGACACATAAGTGACCCCTTTAAAAGGAGAAGGTTCTCAGTCAGCTGGGGGCTTCTGGTGAAGAGGGCAGAGGGTGAAGGAGATCTTCTAGCTCTTCTGATCCATGGAAGTGATGAGTTTAAAGACTGACTAAATCTACCAGAACTTCTCTTAAGGAACTTCCTTATGAATGAAGCTTTGCTTCATTCACCTCTGGGTCTCTGGCCCTCTGACTCTCAGGTAAGGGTTAATTAGATCTGCTTGGATTAATTAGAGGATCTTAGTAAATTACCTACTGGGTTAGATTCTCATTTCTTTATTCCCTCTCTTCTTAATTGTAAATAAACTTACATAAAAGTCAATTTTGACTTGAGATTATTCTTGATAATAGTTCAATCCTCTGGCCACCATCTTTTAATATATGAACCCATAAAACCCCTTTTTCCCCCTTACAGAGAACAGCAATGCCATAAAAGAAACATGTAAACCCTGAAAGGCAAATGATAAAGGAGGGTAAGCCCAAAATGAACTCCTGGAATAACTCCAAAAGATGATCAAAAAACAAATAATAAAGAATTAGAAGAATGTCAAGACCACCAGGGACCACCTGGTTGGGGGTTTTGAGGGGTAAGAATACAGACGGACTCAGGAGGGCTGATGGAAATCAAGTGACCAGTAGCTAGTTTATTGAGGAGAATGATGACATTTATAGGAAGTTGAGTTTTGGTCCCATTTACATGCTACAACATGGTTACAGGCAATGTTGATATTGATGAACAACCAATCACAGAGCACTTTAACGGGAACAGTGCATCCTATCAAGGTATTAACCTATGGGTACCATCTCGTACTGTGATTGGAGGATCTTAACATATATAAATGATGTTTTCTCTACAAGCCCAAACTTGTCAAAGCATGTCTTGGTTCATTTCCATGCCATGATCAAAAAAAGAGCCTGGAAATCATATTACAAAAAACTATCAGGGAAAATTACCTAGAGAAAAAGAGGGGGAAATAGCCATTGAAAGAATCCACCAATTACTGCCTGAAAGGGATCCCAAATTTAACAATTCCAGGATTATTATAGCCAAATTCCAGAACTCCCAGGCCAAGGACAAAATACTACAAACAGTAAGAAAAAAAACTAATTCAAATATTGTGGCACCACAGTGAAGATTACATATTAAGGACTAAAAGGCAAGTAATATGATGTTCTGCAAGGCAAAGGATCTAGAATTACAACCAAGAGTCACCTATCCAGCAAAACTGAGCATAATAGTCTAGGGGAAGAAATAAACATTTAATGAAATAGAGTACTTCTAGCCATTCCAGATAAAATGACCAGAGCTGAAAAGAAATTCAATGATCAAATTTGACACTCAAAAGAAGCCTAAAAAGGTAAAAAGAAAAGAAAAAACTAAAGAGATTCAATGTAGTTAAATTAATCACATTCCTACATAGAAAAGTGTTAAATGGAAAACAAGTTATCTGTGATATAAAAGATATTTAAGATACTTAAGATATTTAAGGTAGGTAATAAAGGGAAATAATAGGGTTAAGCTGATTGCATTATTACATAAGCTAATAACTAAGATCATTTAGAAGTCTATGATACAAGAGATACTTGAGATGCTTAAGATACTTAAGATAATTAATGTAAACAATGGGTAAATGAGGATTTAAATTAATTTAATTACTACATAAGGTGATAACTAAGATACTTAAGATATCTATAATACCTGAAGTACCTAAATTACTTAAGATACTTAAGGTATGGAAGATACTTAAAAACTTTATCACTCTCAGGGCAGTGACTAGGAGTATACATAGACAGAGAGCAGGGAATACATTAAATAAGATGAGAGAATATAAAAAAAAACAAAGTAAGACAAAACAAAATTAAAGATTGAGGATTACACTGGAGAAAGAGAAAAGAGAAAATTGGGAGTAAATTATCTGAGATGAAAAAGCACATAAGAGAGTGCAGTATAGGAGAAAATAGAGGGAGTGGCAGGCAATGGTTTGTTAAGATTAAAATTCTCTGGAGGGGCAGCTGGATAGTTCACTGGATTGAGAGCCATGCCTAGAGACAGGAGGTCCTAGGTTCAAATCCGGCCTCAGACACTTCCCAGCTGTGTGACCCTGTGCAAGTCACTTGACCCCCATTGCCCACTCTTACCACTCTTCCACCTATGAGCCAATACATAGAAGTTAAGGGTTTAAAAAAAAACTTGAAAAAAATTCTCTGGAGACTGTATCTTAATGTATAATTATTTATTAAAAATAAAAAGCAGATCAGATAAAGAAAAGGCACCAGCCATAGGTGGTTGGCTGTTCCTTTCCCAAGCATCCTCATCTAGTCAACCTTCCTTAAGCTGGCTGCACAGTCTCATACCATCCCACTATAGACATGCCACCTCACACCATTAATTACAAAGCCAGAAAGAACCCAATTTCCTTTCTTGACCCAAACTTATACTTTCAGTGATGCTATTTTCCTGGATCTCTCTGATTGGCTGGACTTGACCTCAGTCCAAGTCCAGGCCCATCTTCTGAACACCAGGAGTCATATGAGACAAGAGGCAAGTCATAAGGCTTCTGGTGTCCTCCCAGAGTGCTCATGTGTCTCTCTTAGACAGATAAGCCTCAGACCTTATTCTTAATACAATCAAAAGGTGGGGTTGTTGTAACCTTAAAAGAAGGTTCAGACTAGTAAATTCTCTCAGTTTGAATCTTATTCTCACTGGAATTGACACAAAGCAGGAATAACATTCACACACAGTTAGCTATAGAAGCCCATCTTACCCTATAGGGAAGTATCAAGGGGAAAGAGAATAAAAAGTGAGGGACAGACAAGAAGGAGGATGGACTGGGGAGATGGTAGTCAGAAACAAAAATATTTGTGAACAGTGAAAGGCTGAAAGGAGAGGAAGGGAAGAATAAACCTGGAGGAAATAAGATAGTAGATAAATAATCATAACTGTGAAGGTGAACAGGATGAACCTACTTATAAAACAGAAGAGGATAGTAAAGGGAGATTAAGAGTCAGAATCCAATAGTTTTCTGTCTACAAAAAAAACACATTTAAAGCAAGAAGGCACACACAGAGTAAAGATAAAGGGCTGGAACAGAATCTGCTTTGCTTTAGACAAAGTTACAAAATCAAGGGTAGCAATTATGATCTCATGTTGATTCTAATGGAATGATTTTGAGTAATAAGAAATGACAAACCAGATAATCACAAATAAAAAGAAAAACTCTGAGGCTTAAAAAAAAAAAGAAAAGAAAACCCAGAGCTGTTAATTCTAACTTTTGTATGCATCAACAAAAGCTAATTTGACATAATGAGGGATTTAACTTCCACCAAGAAATTTTAAAGTATTTCTTACCCTACAAGAAATTACAACATGGTGCCTATGGTAGGGTTCAATCTGCCCTCCATCCATGTGACAGCTACCTTCTCAAACCTGAATCATAAGGTGCTGGCAGATAATGTTAAAACATGGCCTGCTAGAAGAAGTAACAAAAACACACACAATGAAATGACGCAATGTGCTCTCTTGCAGACATCCCTGAGACATCATCATCATTCCGTTTTGCCATAAATGAATAAAACATTTATTAAGCCCTTACTATAAACCAAGCATTGGAGATTCAAATAGAATCATGCTTAAAACCATAATTCTAATGTTGGGAAAGACTTTAGATATTATAAAGCCAACACAGAAAATAACAAAGATAATAGTAACAAGAAGGAGGAAGAGGAGGAGAAGAATAACTAGCACTTATATAATGCTTTACGGTTTGAAAGCCTTTGACAAATATTATCTAATTTTATCCTCACAATGACCCTAAAAGATAAGTGTTATCATTATCCACACTTTACAGATGAGGAAACCAAGGAACATAGAGGCTAAATGACTTGCCCAGAATCACACAGCTAATAAATGTTCGAGACCAGATTTTAATTCTGGTTTTTATGATTCAAGTTCTGGTACTCTATTCACTGTGCCACCTACCTGCCCAGAAGATATCTTAAAGGTTTATTTTTGTATAATAATAATAATAATAGTTATAATGCATATAGTGCTTTAACATTTGCTAATTGCTTTACATATGCTATCTCATTTGGTCTTCACAACAACCCTCTGAAATAGATATCCCCATTTTATAGATGAAAAAACTGAGACTGAGAAAGGTTAAGTGAATCCAAATTCATCTTTCTATCCCCAATATCACCTAGTTGCCTAGATGTACGACCAAAAGCATGAATCTACCTATAACACTGGCAATGAGTGGTCATCTAATCTCTCTTTAAAATATCTCCAGTAGGAATTCCATGTGAACTGGAATGACCTCCAGGAATTGATGCAGAGTGAAAGGAGCAGAGCCAGAAGAACATTGTACACAGAGACTGATACACTGTGGTACAATCAAACATAACGGACTTCTCTACTAGCAGCAATGCAAGGATCCAGAGCAAGGCTGAGGAATTTTTGAGAAGGAAAACTAGCCACATTCAGAGGAAGAACGTGGGAGAAGAAACACGGAAGAAAAACAACTGCTTGAACACATGGGCTGATGGGAATATTATTGGGGATGTAGACTCTAAACGATAACTCTAGTCCAACTATCAATAACATGGAATTAGATCTTAATCAATGATACATGTAAAACCCAGTGGAATTGTGCATCGGCTAAGGGGGGTTAGGAGGGCTTGGGGGAGAGGGAAAGAACATGAAATAAGTAAATATGGGAAAATATTCAAAATAATTTTTAAATAAAATAAAATATATCCAGTGAAGAGAAACTCATTATTCTACAAAGAAGCCCCATTACCTGTTGAGGTTTTCATGGGCATTATGATTTTTAGAGATATATCCCATCAGGCTCATATTGGACATTCTTTTCTATTATAAATGAAAGAGAAATCAAAGATTTCAAGAATACTTTAAAACATACTTGATAATGCCTTATTTTTTTCCTTTCCTCTTTCCCTGACCCCCAGAATAATTTTTAATGCCATATACACATAAGCAGCTAGAAAACAGGAACGTGTCAGGGAGGGATGCTTTTTCACTTTATTGTACAATTTGATTCCACCAAAATTATTCATGTTTTGAATTACAAAAATAAGCCCAATTGACCTTTTTAATGTTGTATATTAATAAAGCTACGGAATGCAGTATCTTAATTTAAATAGGGAGATTTAGATGGGTTGCTAAGAAACAGGAATAGAACTATAATCAGAGGATTTCCTTCCTAAAATGTCTTATCATAAATGTGTTTCCATGGAAACAAGCCCTGGGCATCCTTGAGTATTAGGCCCAGTAATGAGGTCATCATAAATAGATGAATATAGTCGGTGTAAAGAAAAATTGGCCACGAAATGATCAAAATAATAACACAGTAAAGATATTTAAGTCAAATGAGATTCATTTGTAACAAGCAGTCATCACTTTATTTCAAAATGTGGACACATCATTTGGGGTGGTTAAATCCACAGAATATTGGGCTGATGTAAAGGTAGCTTTCACGATGATGTTATTTGAGAGATTCTAGGAAACCTCTCTGACTAAAATTCCACTCAGTAAATCATTCCTTTGCATTAAGCATTGCTCTCTCCTTGCATATTTGATTAAAATGTACACTCCCAAAGGAGGAGAAATACATGATAGTCTCTGACAAGGGAATTCTGGTAAATGTTTGACAACCAGCTCTTGGGATGCCACAATGTATGTATACAGGACATACTTTTAGATTTAGTCCACATTATTAATATTGTTTCCATTATTTTCTTAAGTCTAGATAACCAACAAAACAATAGAGCAAGTCCCAGTTTATAGAATTTGCCAATCTGCTGATCTAAGATATAACTACCCACATGGAACATTTAACAGTTAGCTCTCATTCACAAACTGGGCTCAGGTACGATTTCTAATAATAACAATCCCTTCCATGCTAATGATGCATTCTGGTTTCAAATCACCTTTACATATTATTTTATATGACCCCCGCTTTCCCTACCCCAACATATCTGAGAAGAACTCAAGGCTTTCTATGGGGGCTGCAGTCCAGAATCCTCTATCTCCATCTCCTAGAAACCTCTTCATGCCAGAAGATAACTTTAACCCAGAAATTCACACCTCCACCCCTTTGATACCTTCCTCTGTTTAGAGGACTCTTCCCAGAATCTGCATTCAAGAAGGGACAGAAACTAGACATCTCTTCATTTCTCACTAAGATATAATCCAGACTTCTCTATCATGCAGCCAATGGAATTCCTCCCTCTCTTCCCCTTCCCCCTTTTAGCTTCTTTTTTTATGGGTCATCTCCCTCCACTGGAATGTAAGCTACTTGAATATTGTGCATAGTAACAGTACTATTTTAATGATGACCAACCATAAAAGACTTAGCTATTCTGATCAAGACAATGATTCAAGACAATTCTCAAAGATCCATGATGAAAAATGCTCTCCACCTCCTAAGACATGACAAACTCTGAGGGCAAATTAAAGCATACTTCTTTTTACTTTCTTTACTTTTCTTAGGTGTTTTTCTATGTGTTTTCTTTGGCAACATGGCAAATACAGAAATATGTTTTGCATGACTTCACATAATGGATATTATTTGCCTTCTCAAGGGATCGGTTAGGGGCAATAGGGAGGGAGAGAATTTGGAATTCAAAAATTTTAATAAATGAAAGTTTAAAACTTTTCCATATTATTGGGAAATATCTAACAAAGTAAATAAAAACATTTTTAAAAGAAGGTAAGCTTCTTGAGAGCAAGAATTGTTTTCTTTTGCTACTATTTGTATTTTTGGCCCTTAGCACAATGCCTGACATATAGTAAATGCTTAATAAATACTTGTTAACTAACTGACTGATTGGAATGATGGAAAATAGGAAAGGTAACGTGGGGTTAGAAATAGGTAAATGTCAAGATTTTGTTTAAAGGGAAAAAATAGATAATTCATTTTATAGACTGAGTTTGATGTCAACTCCTCTTAAAAATTTTAGAACATATTATAAAATGAGCATTTTTGTTACCACCTTAAAGAAGAAGCAATGATTGCTACAAGCCAGGTTCATTAAAAACAACTAATTTCATTTCATTTTTTTGACCACCAGTATGATAGAGTAGATAGAAAGTGAGGTCCAAAGCCAGGAAGACCTGGGTTGAATTCTTATTCCTGATAGGTACTGGTTCTAAGACCGGGAGCAAATTATCTAACTTCTTGGTGCTCTAGGCAAAATGCTAATAGAATAACACTGCTGAGAAAGTGCCAATCAACACTAGTAAGGGAGTTTCCTCACTTGGAAGATCCCTATGCTGATCAAATCACAGGTTTAGTCCCTTCCCCTGGTAAACTATTAACTAAGGAGAACATGTAAAGGACAGTTAGGTGCTGCAGTGGATAGAGCAGTGGATAGAAGTCAGGAAGATTCATCTTTATGAGTCAAATCCAGCCTCATACACTTACTAGTGTTATATTAAAAGGAGATCACTAATATCTATTTGATGGATATGAAGATGGAGTACAGAGAGAGGATAGGATGGCACTTCTCCTTTATAACAGTTGCCCAGGCAGGATCCTTTAGGTCAAAGTGTTTATCACTTCAGGACCCACCTAGGGTTAATTGATATTAATTATTGGGTTCTTCAGCTGAGGTAACGTTGGTAATCTGACTGCGTGACTCCCTTCCCAAATAAGGTTTGGAAACCAATTCAGGAAGGTACTTTAAACTTTATATATATTTGGTAAGAAGGAAAATGGTGTGGGATAGAGGTAATAGGAGACCCTACTTTAAATTGTTACTAATGAATCTCTAACTGCAGGCAAATGAAGGAATCAAGATGATGGCTTCTCTCTGGTACAGCCTGGCTAGGGCTAAACCAGAGTAGGCAAACTGCTGTGAAATCTTCAGCTTCTTCTTCAGTAGATCTTAAGCCTAATCAGTTGAGATATCCGCCCTTTCCACCCTTTTCTTCGTCTCCTGCCCACTTCCCAAATCCCTCCCGGGCCATGGGAAGCCTAGATAACTAAGATGATGAACTTCCTAATATCTAGGGGCAGTAGAAACAGAGATGGTGGTCAAATACAAGTTGATAACTACAGGAAACACAGGAGGAGCTTGCAGGGTTGAGTTTGCAAGTCTATCTCCAAAGACCAGGATCCACACTGATTTCTAGCCTCAGGGACAAGTAAAAGACCCCAGAATCTCTGTCAGGGTTCTCAACTGCTCTCTCCTGAGTCTGCATGCCTCTCCGGGAACATTCCATCCAACTGATTCACCTATCAATCACCAGTGAACTTCAAGCTCCCAGAGATTCAATATAACACTAGCTATATGTGACCCTGAACAAGTCACTTAACCCCATTTGCCTTAGCTCCTCACCTGTAAAATGACCCAGAGAAGGAAATAGCAAGCCACTGCTTTTTTTGCTTTCCTTTGCCAAGAAAACCCAGAAGACTCAGATACCACATGACCAAACAAAAAAAGAATAAACAAGATTCCACTGATTTTTTTGTTCAAAATGGAGTGGAACTGATCTGGCTTCTCATACAAGTAGGGATGTAACTGGAGTTAAAAGTCAATTATTGTATCTATGGAAAAATATTCTAAATTAATTAATTTAATTAACTTTTTTAAAAAGTCAATTATTCACCCATAAAGCATTTATTATGCCAGATAGCTAGTTGTCTGGGACCACATGCACTAAATCAGTCAGATTCTGTTCAAGGAATAGACTTGAGATCAGCTTAAACGTGCTCTAACTGACTTTTATTTACTGCCCTTTGCTAAGTGTCGCAGCCTATGGCTTCAGCTATGAACTTTGTAGGAAAGAGGCTTCCTAAGCATTGTATCTTAGCAAAGAGAGACAAAGGATCCAAAGGGTCCAAAAGATGCTCCTGAAGAGTTGGAGCACAGAAGATGGTGTAAGAAAGAAACTAGGTGATCCCAAGATCAGTCAAGGCACCCAGAAGACGTAACACAGCACCCAGCACTGAGATCATATGACCATTACAGAACCGGGCCTCAGTGCTCAGGAAAAAAACATCAGAATACAGAAAAATTTACAGTTCTTCAGTATTATAGGCATGAGTTATCCTCATACATACATAGAAGCCCTGGCCTCACAGATTTCTATGATGTGCCTCTCTATAAATATTCTCTGACAACAGATTTTCTCTGCATATATTTTTTCCATTCATGTTAAATGGTCACACACTTTCTGAATGGGTACCCTTCATCAGTTCACAAGCATTTTTAGCTCTATGTATAAGACACTATGCTAAACAGGAGGCGATCAAAGAAAGACAAAAACAGTCTATCCCTTCAAGAAGCTCAGAGTCTAATGGGATAAGAGAGACAGACAGATAGAAACAGAGACAGAGACAGAGAGATGGATAGGTGGATGGATAGGATAGATAGATAGATAGATGATAGATAGATAGATAGATAGATAGATAGATAGATAGATAGATAGATAGATAGATAGATAGATAGATAGATTAGATAGATTAGATAGCTAGATAGATATACAAATACATATATACATACATATAAGGTAGAAAGAGAGTAGGTGAAAGTAATCTGAAAGGGAAAGGCATTAATTATTAGCAGGAGGGACTAGGAGAGACATGCTACAAAAGATGGGTGCTGAGCAAATTCTTGAAGGAAGCCAGGGAAGCTAAGGGGCAAATATGAGTAATAGATCATTCCTAGAATAGGAGATAGCTAGCTCAAAGGCCCTAATAAAGGAGATTGGATGTCATGTTTGAGAAACAGAAAATAGGCCAACATAGCGGGATCACAGAAGGATCATAGAAGAAATTAAGGTGTAAAAAGTTTAGAAAGATAGAAATGGGGGGGGGTGCAGCTGGGTAGCTCAGTGAATTGAGAGTCAGGCTTAGAGACAGGAGATCCTAGGTTCAAATCTGGCCTCAGACACTCCCAGCTGTGTGACCCTGGGCAAGTCACTTGACCCCCATTGCCCACCCTTACCACTCTTCCAACAAGGAGCCAATACACAGAAGTTAAGGATTTAAAAAAAATAAAGACATCTGTCTTTAAAAAAAAAAAGAAAGAAAGAAAGATAGGAATGAGCCAGATGATGAAATGACAAATAGAGTTTACTTGTGATTCTAGAGGTAATATGGAGCCACTGAAATGGAGCAGGGGGATAGGGGAAAGGTTGACATGGTCAGACTTCTGCTATAGAAAAATCATCTCAGCAGTTGAGTAGAGGATAGATTGGAATAGGAACAGGTTTAAAACATGAAGATCAGCTATAAGACAATCTCAATAGTCCAGGTAAGAGTTGATAAAGGAATGAACTAGGTTTGTGGTTTTTTAAGTAGAAAGAAAAAGCCCTATATCAAAGCTGCCATAGCCTCTCACATACCACTGCAAATCATAACCTCATCCATGACCTATGGCAGTGATGGTGAACCTTTTAGAGACCAAGTGCCAAAACTGCAACCCTCACGCCACATATGAGCCACCCACCTTACCCCCCCCAGACAGGGAAGGGAGGAAGCACTCCCACTGGGCTTTTGGGCAGAGGAGCATGTGATGTAATAAATGTCCTCAGGCACATGTGCAGAGGGGAAGGAGGAGCAGCCCCCTCTGGCATGCATGCCTTAGGTTGGCCAACACAGACCTATGGCAAACGGGCTGTGTATCCATGAGGGAAGAATCTTTTGCTATCACTTTGTTGAGCTATCTGATTTAATATCTATTACTTTATCAATAGGGCTCATGGGCTATAATTTTAAATTAGTGTCAACCCTCAGAATGCTTTGAATCTAGGTTGAGTTTTCTGAGAGTTATATAAGAAGTATATATGATGCTAGGTATATCAGGCACTCCTTCCTCCCTCCCTCCCTTCTTTCCTTCTTTCCTTCTTTCTTTCCTTCTTTCCTTCCTTCTTTTCTTCCTTCCTTCCTTCCTTCCTCCCTCTTGAATGGCCCATTTTGTTTCTGAACAAATAAGGCTTTTTCTGATTCTCCCAGATCCTTAGGTTGATTCTTCCATGAAATTACCTTGTATTTACTTTGGAAGTATATTAAATACACTTGTAATTGTACATATTTCTCTGATAGAATGTAACATCCTTGAGGGCAGGGACTTTCATTGATGATTTTGTGTCTTCAGTGTCCAGTACAATGCCTGGAAAACAGGATGGGTTTAATTTATTGATTGATTGATTAATTTGTTCCAGCCATGGGATACTTGTGCAAAGTATAATGGAAGATGAAATGTCAAGTTCCAAGAATGGCTAATAGATCAATTTGACTGAAGCATAAAGTCCACAAGAGTGCAGTGTGAAGTAAAATCAGATCATGGAGAACTTAAAATGTCATAAAAAGAAATTTATCATTCATCCAAAAAGTAATAATAGTCACTGAAGAATCTAGAACCTGGAGAGGGAATGATCAGACCTCATCATGAGGTAATGACAGCTTGAACTAGAGCCATGAATGGGTAAATGGAAAGGATAGAGCAGGTATTATGGAGATCACTGAGTGGTTCAGCAATCATATTTGCCTGCCCTTTCAATATTCTAAGCATGGTAATTTTCACCTGGGCATAGTCATTTAAAAGTTATGAGGAACAGTTAGATGTTCTATTAATATCTCCCTATAAACATAAAGACAGATAGACAAAAATAGAGAAACAGATATGGGATGAGGGAGAGAAAGAGACAGAGAGAAGAGACAGAGACAGAGGTAGAGACAAAGAGAGAAGAAAGACAGAGAGGAACAAGAAAAAGGGGAGAGACAGACAGAGACAGAGACAGAGAGACAGAGACAAACATTCATTAAGCATTTACTATGTGCCAGGCCCTGTACTAAGTTCTGAGGATACAAATTACAAATATAAGCATGTAAGACAATCCCTGCTTTCAGAAAGTGTACATTCTAATGGGGATAGGTACGCATATACAGGCGTTGAAAGAAGGAAGAAAAGTACCATCACAGGGGCAATATTTCATGAGGAAAAGGAGGTAGGATCCAGGAGTATTCTCCTTAACAGAGAAAACAGGAACAAAGTAGTTCTTCTGTGTCAGCTTTTGTCACAGCTCTATCCACACACAAGCATTTTTCTCATCTTATGGTTTTACCCAATATGGATTTTAATGGCCCCCTTTTGTCATTACTTTTGTGTCTCATCATCAACTTTAGCACATATGAGAATGAATGACTTAAAGAATTGGGATTATTTTCATAGAAGCCCAGACCTGGACAGGACCTCAGAGACACTCTAGTCCAACGATGGCAAAACTATGGCATGGGTGCCAAAGATGGCACACAGAGTGCTTTCTGTGGGCATACAGCTGCCCTCCCTCACCCCCACTTCCCCAGAGTTTATTACTAGAAAGGCAGAGGGACTCGGGCAGAGGGGCTCCCTTTCCCCTCTCCACCACAGCTGACAACATTTTTTCACATCCCCCACCCCTCTGCCCAGCAGTCCAATTGGAGCACACAGGGGATAAGGTGGGTGGCTCATAGGCAGCAAAGCTGGAGGGGAGCAGAGCAGTGAGGGCCACTCCCCTCTTCCTCTCTACTCACTGAGGACATTCCTCACTTAACCATCCAGAAGACCAATGTAAGTGCTTCCTCCCTCCTCTGAATGGAGCAAGGGGTGAAGGGGGGCACCTGGCACTCAGTGAGGGGGGCAGGGACAGAGCACATGGTCTCTGGATGGGATAGGCACAGCACTTGGTCGGGGTAGTAGGGCATGGCACTCACTCCATCTCTAAAAGGTCTAGTCCAACATTTACTTAATTGATGGAGAATCCTTTCTGAAGCTTCTCCAGCAAGTGGTCATCTAGGTTCCATTTGAAGAGATCCAGTGACAGAGATCTTGATATAACAATAATTATTAAGATGTTTTTCCTTAAATCACAGGAACTCTCTCTCTCTCTCTCTCTCTCTCTCTCTCTCTCTCTCTCTCTCTCGGACCTTCTCCCCATGTTACTCCTAATTTTGCCTTTTCTAGAAACTGGCTGGATATAAAAGTACATGGCTCCACCGAAAATATACATATGCCCATTATTGGGCATATTCCTCTAATCTTTCTCAGACAGGGATGGGAGCATGATAGAGAAGTCAGGAAAGAAGTAGATAGGCAGCAGATGCAGAAATTATGTTATTTATAAATTATGTGCCTCATCCATACACACACACACACACACACACACACATACACACACACATAGACACATGCACACAAAGTACACAAAATATATTTTGCTGGTGTAGCCTCACCCTACAGAAAACATTTAATGAACACCCCAAGAGGAATTTTGTACCCAGAAGAGCCAGATATTCATTTGCAGTCAATACAGCCAGAGAAAGAAAAAGAAATTGGAATGTTGATAGTCCTGAAAAGAACATTCTGTGTTCTATCTGTCCTGACAGACAGGCTGTTAAGTAAATATTAATGGTGGCAAGTCAATATAAACAATCCTAGGGGAGGCTGATTCTCCAGCACACCGAGAAAATGCTATTGATCTTGGGAATCTTTAATAGATATTATCACAGCATAGCACACAGAGCCCAGGCTATTTTTTACAACCACAGAGATGTTTCAATCCGGGCTGTATGGAAGAGCACATATCAATCCATCAACTCATCCCACTTGCCTCCTCTGGCTGCCCATGCTCTTATCCTCTTCTCACTATTCCCCAGGTCCCCTTCTCCCCCTCAGGGAAGGCAGAGGCAATCTGGGTGGTCCCTGAGGTAGGATCTGGATATACCTTGAATGACTCTCACCTTACATTCTTGCTGCCTGAATTTCCACACCAGATCAGTACTGGAAAACATTCAGAATTTAGAATCCAAAGATCTGGGTTAGAATCACAACCCTGCCATTTTCTGTCTGGGCAACCCTCTCCAGGCCTCACTTTCTTCATTTGCCAAATGAAGTGGAGGAATTAGATGAGCTCTAAGGTTCCTTCCAGTTCTCAATAAGTCACTTATTGTTTTGTTAAGCCCTACAGCATTCCTTGACATTCAGTCATTGAGTTCTGTCTGAGTCTTCATGACTCCATGGATAGAGAACATAAGGTTTCCTTGGCAAAGATATTGGAGTGATTTGCCATTTCCTTTTACAGAGTGTCCCCATTTTACAGACAAGGAACAGAGGCAAATAAGGGTTAAATAACTTGCCCAGGGACCCACCGCTAAGTGTCTGAGGCCAGATTATGGACTCAGATCTTCCTGACTTTCAGCTCAGCACTCTATCCAATGAACCACATGATTGCCTCAAAGCACAAGCCAGATTGCCCTAGCAGCTCCAATTTGGATTTATAAATTCTCAACAATTTAAAGCTATTCTCCTTTAAAGTTCCTTTATTCTCTCTCAATCTCCCGCAGTCATTCAACTAAAAAGATTGTGACAGAAATTCAGATTGCTGCCCAGCTTTAACAGTGTCACATCCATAACAACCAATCAGAAAGCCTAAAACAAGCCTGGTTAAGTAAATAATATTTCTAAAGGAGTTGGCTATCCCTTCTCGATAACTGGATAGGGGTAGTGGGAGGGGGGGGAAGGGGCAGGGGAAACAGCAAAACAGCATGGCTTTCCCTTTCATACCTCCCTCCAGGGGAAAGACTATCAAAGACAGTCCATGAGGACAGGTATGTGGGGCTCCGGTCCACACTCCTTAAGGGGAGATGGGAGAAATCTCCAATCGTGTCTCACCAATGTGCCAGGTAAATGGAGACAGATGCTGAATTTTCCCCTCTGTATTGGAAGTCCTCAGCTCTTAGGGTCCTTCTTTGGCACTTTTGTCATGAGGAGTTATGAGATACTCAGCACACTTATCAAACCATAATGGAAAAGCTTAGCACAAGGACCCCAGCCAAGACACTGTCCTAGATCCAGTCTCCATCATTTTCCCATTATCCTCAAGGTCAAAGTCTTTCATCTTCCTTTACTGGGAGATAACATTTTATCACTTTTCACAAAAGCCAGAGCAAACTGAGAAAGTAGCCCAGATCAAAGGTCCATGTTTGTCTAGCCCCTAGAATTCTGACATTTTCATTAATCTATGGTAAAGGTGCTATGTTATTTTTTTAACCCATACCTTCTGTTTTAGAAACAATACTAAGTATTGAATCTAAGGCAAAAGAGTAGTAAAGGTTAGGCAATTGGGGTTAAATGATTTCTCCAGGATCACACAGCTAAGAATTTTCAGAGATCAGACTTGAACTCAGGACCTCCTGTCTCTAGGCTTAGCTCACAATCCACTGAACTACCTAACTGTCCCAGTGCTATATTATGTTAATCACCTCCTAGATGGCTATAAACTAGCTCCCTGAAGGCAAGACTTTGCATCTTTAGTGCTATTGTGAAGAAAAGAATGTTCATGTATAGAAGTTGTGACAAGTGTGCCTGTCTGCACCCACCTCTGTGTCATAGCTCCAGCTGCTGCTGTCTGACATGATTCCAATAGTTCTAATGGGGAAATGATTTCAGAGGAGAAGTTGCCATGAACACAATGTAAAGAAGGATGATGGATGAATGAGCTGATGGAGATAGGAGAGAAAACAAGAGATACCTGAAGCATCAGGAGCTCAAGCTGAATGGAAGGAAGAAGGAAAGGAGAAGGTAGGAAATATGACATTAAAAGAAGAAGCTCATTCAGGTTACATGGGAGGGAAGGCACAACAGAATTCACTTGTCTATTTAAAATATTTCCCCCATAAATGACCTCAGCAAGCTAGTGTTCAATAAAGCCAAATATCCCACCTTTTGGGGCAAGAACCCACTATCTGACAAAAACTGATAGGAAAATTCGAAAACAATATGTGAAAAAAAATAGGTTTAGATCAACATCTCACATCCTATACCAAGATAAATTCAAGATGGGTAAGTGACAAATATAAAGAAGGAAATCATAAGTAAATTTGGTGAACATAGAATAGTATACCTGTCAGATCTATGAGAAAGGAAAGAATTTAAGACCAAGCAAGAGATAGAGAACATTATAAAATGTAAAATGAATAATTTCAATTATATTAAATTAAATTAAAAAATTATTGTACAAACAAAACCAATGCAACCAAAATTAGAAGGGAAGCAAGAAGAAAAACATTTTTGTAACAAAAATCTCTGACATTTCTCAAATTTATAAAGAACTAAGTCAAATGTGCAAGAAATCAAGCCATTCCCAGATTGACAAATGGTCAAGGGACATGAATAGATAGTTTTCAGATGAAGAAATCAAAACTATCAATAATCATATGAAAAAAGTGTTCTAAATCCTTCCTGATTAGAGAAATGCAAATCAAAACAACACTGAGGTACCACCTTATGCCTAGGAAATTGGCCTAGGAAAATTGGCCTAGTAAAGGAAAAATAATAAATATTAGAGGGAATATGGCAAAGTTGGGACACTGATGCATTGCAGGTGGAGTTGTGAATTGATCTAACCATTCTAGAAGGCAATTTGGAATTATGCCCAAAAGCCTTTAAAAGAATGCATGCTCTTTGATCCAGCAATACCACTACTAGGTTTGTAACCCAAAGAGAAAATAATAAAGGCTTGTACAAAAATATTCATAGCCGCTAGTACAGAAATCCATTACATGTTCTTTGTGGTGGCAAAAAAATTGGAAAATGAGGGGATGTCCTTCAGTTGGGGAATGTCTGAATAAATTGTGGTATATGATGGTGATGGAATACTATTGTGCTATAAGGAATGATAAACTAGAGGAGTTCTACATGAACTGGAAGAACCTCCATGAAATGATGCATTGTGAAATGAGCAGAACCAGGAAAACATTGTAAAGAGAAAGTGAAACATCGTGGAACAATCCAGTGTAATGGACTTTACTACTAGTGGTAATGCAATGATCCAGGACAACTGTCAGGGACTTATGAGAAAGAATGCTATCCACATCAAGAAAAAGAATTACGGGAGCAGAAACGTAGATGAAAAACATATGACATCACTTATTTATATGAGTATATGATTTGGGGTTTGGGTTTTAAAAGATTGCTCTATTGTAAAAATGAATAATAGGGACATAGGTATCAAGCAATAACATTTGTAAAACCCATTGCTTGTCAGCTCTGGGAGGAGGGGGGGAAGAGGTGAGGGAAAGAAAATGAATCATGTAAACATGGAAAAATATTTTTAAAATTAAAATTAAAATAAGCAAAATAAAATACTTCCCCAAAAGAAGGAAGCTGTGGACATCAGAGGATAGAGTACTGAGCTTGGAGTCAAGAAAAATCTGAGTTCAATCTGGCCTTAGACATTTATTAGCTATGTGACCTAGGAAAAGTCATGTGGCCTCTGTTTGCCTTAATCCACTGAAGAAGGAAATGGTAAACCACTAGTATCTTTGCAGAGAAAACCCCATGGACCACATGATCCACAAGGTCATGATTGAACAGCAATGACAGCTACAGTAAGGTAGTGATAATGGGCTGAGGTGATTGCTTGAATTGCAAAACAAGGCACTGAATTAAACCAGATGGATCTTGTTGATTAAAATGTTCATGTAGTCCTATCAATCTTCTGGCAGGACCAAGTGATTAATTCAGCCACTCTTTGTGGTGAGGTTGTCTTGTTTGTTTTCAGCAAAATTCTTCATTACAAATCTCAATTGATTAACTAGGGGATACTTTTGAACCTAAATGAAAAGGATATGTAATATCAAGATGGCAGAAAGGATGAGCTGACATACAAAGTATAATAAAACACATTGGACAAAAGAAATTGAGCTAGGTGCTAAAGACCTGGGTTCACATCCTGCCTCTGCTATTTACTACCTGTTTGGTCCAAGGTAAATCACTTTACCTTTTGTGTCTCAGTTTTCTCTTTTGTAAAATGAGAGAATTGGTTCGATAACCTCTAATGTTCCTTGTAATTATTTTTCAGTCATTTTTCAGTCATTTCTAACTCTTTGTTACCCCATTTGGGGTTATCTCTCTTTAAAAAAAAAAACCCTTACCTTCCATTTTAGAATTAATACTGTGTATTGGTTCTAAGGCAGAAGAATGGGAAGGGCTGGGCAATGGGGGTTAAGTGTGTTTTACAGATGAAGAAACTGCGGTTCATAAAAGGTAATGACTTGTCTATGGTCACACACTCAGGGATTATAAGAAGTGGAAATTGAACCCAGGATATCTAATTCCATCTTCAGTGTATTTTCCATCATCCACAGGAAAAATGGCAGGCAGAGAGGCTGCTGAGCTTTCGCCTCTAATACTTACAAGCTGTATTACAGTGGGGAAATGAGAGCCTCTCTGAGCCTTATTTTCTATATTTATAAATGTAGTTAAATAATACAGCACCCATAGTATGCTTAAGTGACACAATGTATATAAAACATTTTGCAAACTTTAAAGAGATATGTGGCAGTTACATCATACAGATTACAAGATAGTTAAATTAAATTTAATCTAAAATTACAACTTCATGCATGATTTTTGTTGTTGTTTAGTGGTTTCAGTCACACTCACCTTGTCATTACCCCTTTTTGAGGTTCTCTTGGCAGAGATACTGGAGTGATTTGCCATTTTGTTCTCAAGCTCATTTAATGGATGAGGATCTGAGGCAAACAAGGTTAAGTGACTTGTCCAAGGTCTTGGAAAGAGAGGTAGAATTGAGGAATAATGGGGAATAATGGCTAAGCTCTTAGGTTGGGCAATAATAATAATGTCAATAGCTTACATTTATATAGTATTATGTGCCAGGTACTGTGCTTGGCCCTTCACAATTATTATCTAATTTGATCTCTCATTAGATGAAGATTATTCAACAGAAGCTCATGTAAGAACAAGTAATAAACTCAACAAAATCTCTTTCTAGTTGCACTTCTAGATTCCACTTTAGCTTATCTGTCAGTCTGTCAGGAGATGCTTATTACTTGCTAATGACAAGAAATTAAGCTCAATTGCAGAGGACCAGATGTGCCAAATAAGCAGCTAGGTGGTGTATCAATAAAGTGCCGGGCTAGAAGTCAGGAAAACTCATCTTCCTGAGTTCAAATCTGGCTTCAAACACTTACTAGTTGTATGACTCTGGTCATTTAACCCTGTTTGCCTCAGTTTCCTCATTTGTAAAATGGCCTGGAGAAGGAAATGGTAAACTCTTCCAGTATCCTTGTCAGTAACATCTCAAGTAGGGTCACAAAGAGCCAGGCACAGCTGAAACAACTGAACAACAACAACAAGATGTACAGAATTTAGGCTAAATATGAAAAAATATATCTCACAGCTTAAATCTCCTATTGAATGCATTCTGCATCATACCTCCCAAGTAATATAGAACCTAACTATGGACTACATAAAGGTACCATCAAAATAAAAGCATATTATATAAGCCCTGGGTTGACTAGTCTCACTAACCAGGACCACAGTAAATATCACAGAGGAAGAGAGGAAACCTCTTGAACATTATAGACATGATTCTGGAAACTCACCTGAACCCTACCTCCCACCTCTCTTATATACTGCTCTAGAATGCTAATGAAAATTTGGCTGATCTGTTTAGAGTTCATCAGCAGTTAAGGAAGTAAAAAATTGACTGAAACCACTCCACCTTTTCTACTAGAGATAGATTCTAGATAGGTTCCTCTAACCCAGTGGTTCCCAAACTTTTTTGGCCTACCACCCCTCTTTATTTATTTATATATGTGTGTGTGTGTGTGTGTGTGTGTGTGTGTGTGTGTGTGTGTGTGTATAATGTATATATACTTATTATATATAACATATAAAATATATATAATATTTTCTGGAAAAAATATTACTTAGTGCCCCCTGAAAATTATGAAACTATTTATTGAACTCAGAATAGAATGTAATACAAAAAAAGTGTGGTCATCACCGCTTCCCTGGATCACTGCAGCACCCACCAGGGGGCAGCAGTGCCCAGTTTGGGAATCACTGCTCTAACCCAAAATTTATTGAGGACCCTTAGAATGGGTCATATAGTTTGGGTTTTTGTTTTGGCTGGTTGGTTAGTTCATCTAGACCTGTAATTTCATCTGTATGGGATCCTCCCAGGGTGTAAATGTATTCCACTGAAGCATTTCAACAACTGCCTATCACATAACATCTTAGCTAGCTCTTTTGGGGCTGAGACAGTTTACCAAGATGTGGCCCCTGCACATGCTACAGCTTCCTGGAGCCACTGGTGAGAGTTCAGTGTCAAGTGAATAAGCAGCCCTAAAAGGGTTCATCAAGCCCTCATACTATAGATGCTAGTCTTCCTTGAACACCCATATACCCCAAACACTAGACAATACTTCCCACCTTATTGAACCATCAACTAAAGCCTACCCTTCCTAGTTATCTTGCCATATACTCCTGAATGGACACCTTTTCCTCCCACGCCATTATAAATCTTGCTCTCATTCTAGGAAAAGTAATCAAATGAATAATGCCACTGCTGACAGAAAGGCTCTAATAAAAGAATGTTCTATAGCTTCAATCCTTATGACTACTGAAACTAAAATTCCCTTCCCTAGACACCATTTTTCTATATATGTTATAGCCTCCGAATAGAATATAAATTCCTTGAGGGCAGGGATTGATTGTCTCAAATTGTGTATATTTCCCTCAGCGTCTGACATATAGTTGGTACTTAATAAATGCTTACTGATTGAATAATTCAAATTAGTGTCTATGTAAAAGCTAGCTACTTCTTCCTCTAAGTGAGGTAAATATACTAGATGATCAAACTAGGTTTACCAAACTCAGGAATGGTAATTCCTGGTCATAAGAATCCTCCTTCTTTGGTTCCACAAGTATTAATATAGTAGATCTGAAGAGGATGTCAGGAAATGCACAGTCCCACTGTTGGATGGGAGACTGAGTGCTCGTGTCAAAGGCAGCATCTCTACAACAGTGGGGTCAGCAAATGGAAATAGAGGCCACTAACCCATATGTAACGATATACGCAGCTGTACATTGAATTACAAAGCCATAAATTAACATTAACTACATATA
This sequence comes from Gracilinanus agilis, assembly GCF_016433145.1. NCBI lineage: Eukaryota > Metazoa > Chordata > Mammalia > Didelphimorphia > Didelphidae > Gracilinanus > Gracilinanus agilis. Next base: position 113,086,039 of record NC_058132.1, on the reverse strand, counting down.
TTGTATTTTTAAAATTTTGTTAAATATTTCCCAGTCATATTTTAATTGAGTTAGGCAGCACTCAGGAAATATTTGCCCAGGACTCTGTTCTTTAGGAAACTGAAAGAATCCAGGGAAGGAAAACCAAGCCTATCTAGAAGTCAACTAGAAAGAAACAGTCATCGAAACTAGCATTCATACTGTAGGAAAGTGAACATTACTATAGAGAAGATCACAGAGTCCAGATCTAAGCAAAGAGAAGAGGTACCAAAAGGTAATCCAAGGTCAGTTATAAGAATATGGACGCAAGCCAGTGCAATGCAGTCACCATTGAACAATTTGGCTATGCTCAGGGATCTTGCTGAATAGTATTTTTTTTCCTATGCACACCAACTAAGCCCCATCTTAGATTCCCCCCCAAAAAAATGCTGACAGGCACTTTGCCCTCATCCTCTCCCTTAGATAAAAGGCACTCGTCAGCTATGAGCTACACGCATATGAACCCAATATATTTCAGAAGAGCCTGATCATCCAAAAGAAGATCCTACCTCCTGAGAAAAAGGTGACAGACTTAGTGCAGACCGAAACATGTTTTTTTGATATGCCCAATTTGGGAAATAGTTTTGCTTGACTCTATATGTTTGTAACAGAAGATTTGGTTTTGTTCTTTTCATAATTGGATAATGATGAGAAGGGAAGAAAATTATTCTTTGTTTTAAAATCTTAATTTTAAAAAAGAAATAGCTTAAAGAATAATAATTACTTTCTAGACTTTTGCAACAATGGCTTTGAAATAAAATGTTCATTTTATTGATCAGTATAATAAAAAATATAACGTAAAATAAAAGACTCATTCTTTTTTTTTCCTTTTCACATCTTTTGACTCCTTATATCCTACTGAAGAGCTCTAGGAAAAGCACTTGAAGCTCAAAAGTGAGAGAAAGTAGAACTTCTAGTAGAGCAGTAGAAAGGTACTCAATATACAGGGTCGATCACGTATAGTATAGCTATTTCCTCTACACAAAAGAAATATTTAATATACACAATAGTTGCCAGAATTTTTAATGATAGCTAGTATTTACATAATATTTTAAGGTTTTCTAAGTGCTTTACAAAAATTATTTCATTTTTTTAAAACCCTTAACTTCTGTGTATTGGCTCCTAGGTGGAAGAGTGGTGAGGGTAGGCAATGGGGGTCAAGTGATTTGCTCAGGGTCACAAAGCTAGGAAGTGTCCGAGGCCGGATTTGAACCTAAGACCTCCCGTCTCTAGGCCTGACTCTCAATCCACTGAGCTACCCAGCTGCCCCAAATTATCTCATTTTTATCCTTGAAACATCTCTGAAAGTTGTGTTATTATTATTCTCATTTTAAAGGTGAGAAAATAGAGACAAGCTGTTAAATGACTTGCCAGGATCATACAATTAATAGGTATCTAAGTCTGGATTTAAACTGCAGTCTTTCTGACTCTAGGTTATAACACTATCTACTATGCCACTTGGGTGACCCAAACAACTCATTGTCAGAGAACTATAAACAAAGGGCAATAATTTACAAGTACTACCAATCTTCTGGAGGAGCTGACACTTTAAAAACTTCAAGACAATATGATACAATTCTCAGGACTACTAAAAAGACATGAAAAGCGCTGTGCTCTACAACTAATTTCCTGTAGGTCCATGAAGTCTTCTGTTGGGTTCACCTTCAAATTCACAAGGTATCTTCGAAAGCTGGCAAAGCTTAGCTCAGAAAGAATCATTGGTCATTCATCATAAGGCAAAGAAACATAAAGCAAAAATTGCAGCCAGAGATCCAGGATCCAGTCTCAGGCTAGCCCAATAAAACATGTCCTTTAGATTTCATGCCACCACAGCCACCTTGTGGCCACAGTAGGGGAAGGACTCTCTCCCTCCACCCTTTAAAGGCTGCAATAGTCCTAACAAGATCTACATAGGGTAGGGTCACTTAGATTTAATGGCCAGTCCTTTCTGATGCAGCCATCTCTCTCCTTTGGCTATCAGAAGTTTGAGGTCTGAAACCACCTAGCTCCATTTGCTCCATCATCTCAAAGTTATAAGTCCTTGAGAGGTGGGTACATATTTTCAGGGAATTAGTCAGGGCATCTCAGCTCATGGTCCATGGAATGTGATTCCTATTATCTACAGGATGGCCCCACAGGTTTTGGTTGTAAAACTTAAGAGGCACTGGCTTAAATTTGACAGCTTCTAAGAGAACATTTGATCATCGACTAAGTTCAAAATTCATTAACGTTAAACATAATCACTCATATCAACCAGCATTTTTTTTTTTACCCAGGAATTTCTTTTTTATTTTCTTTATTTGCTGATACAATTTTTAGTAAACCTTTCTGACATCTTTTAATCCATGTTCTCACCCTCACAAGATAGTAGGCAATATAATATAGGTTGTACATGTGTTATCTTATAATTCATATTTCTATGTTTATCATGCTGTGAAAGAGGACATATATCATTTATACTAGAGAAAATATTCATGAAGGAAATAAAGAATGCTATCCTTCAATCTGCATTCAGACACCATCGGTTCCTTCGATGGCAGTGGATAACCTTTTTTGTCATGAGGCTCTTGGAGTTGTTCTGGATCCTTGCGATGCTGATAACAGTTAATTCATTCACTGTTGATCATCTTGCATTACTGCCATTACTGTGTACAATGTTGTCTTGGTTCTGCTCACTTCACTTTGCATCACTCTATATGTCTTTCTGGGTTTTTTGTAATTGTCTTGTTCACCATTTCTTACGGCACAATAGTATTTCATGGCAATCACATGCCACAACTTATTCAGCCATTCCTCAATTAATGAACATGTCCTCAGTTTCCAGTTCTTTACTATCACAAAAAGAACTGCTATAACTATTTTTGTGTAAGTCCTTTTCTCTATCTTTCATTTCTTCAATTCTAACACACCTGCTATGTACCAGACAAGACCAAATAGCCTTTAATGGAGGTCTAAGACATACTTAACAACTCTTAACAAAGGTTATTACAACTTGAGGCCTTGAATAGGTGCAACAAAATGAGCTCAAATGGGCCAGAGCCATAAGCAGAAGAAATGTCATAAGAACACCTGACAATACTATTCCCTAAATACTACCTATATTCCTTATCTCCATGTCATCACTCATTCTGTCCTCTCCCCTAGAATTTTCCCTCTATTTCCACTTACTGAAATCCTAACATTGTTTAAGGCTTCGGGGAAAATCCAGCCTTCCATGATTTAGAATTAGAAGGGGCCTCCCTGGTCCTCTGGCCAATGGTATTAAATTCAAAATAAGGAATGCTTATTGACTTAGAAAATGATAAATTAGCTTTATTTTATTTTGTTTAAACATTTCCCAATTACTTTTTTTTTCTTTTTAAACCCTTGTACTTCGGTGTATTGTCTCATAGGTGGAAGATTGGTAAGGGTGGGCAATGGGGGTCAAGTGACTTGCCCAGGGTTACACAGCTGGGAAGTGGCTGAGGTCAGGTTTGAACCTAGGACCTCCTGTCTCTAGGCCTGACTCTCACTCCACTGAGCTACCCAGCTGCCCCCGCCCAATTACTTTTTAACCTATTTGGCAGCTTTGCTGGCCACATATTTGACTCCTCTGATCAAGTCTAAAGCATCCTCATTTTACAGAGGAAGGAAATTAGACCTAGAGAGGATAAGTAATTTGCCTAAGGTCATAAATGTCGTAAGTGGCAAAAAAAAAAAAAAAAAAAAAAAGTGGAATTTGAACCCAGATGTTATGCCTCTGAATCCAGAGTTCTTTTAATCCCAATGACTCTAGATCCTTCAACTATGGCCAATAATTGCAACTGGCTTTGCTTTGAGACTCCAAGATACTTAAATTACTGGCCAGAAGCACTTCATCAACAGCTGCTACCAGTGCACATGTGGGATCACCGGGTTTAAAGCTGCAAGAGATGAAGGAGATCATTTAACCCAGAACCCTCTGTTTTCTAAATGAATAAACTGAGATCTAGAGCAGAGAAAGTGATTCTCAAGTTTAGCATAGCCCAGGAGTAGCAGGACACCGGACTCAAGTCTCCTGGCCCCTAATCGGGTGCTCTTTCCAGAACACTATGTTAATTGCTTTCCATTAATTTCTTTTTTCCTATTAATTAAAGAGTGAAGATTTGCTTAGCGCAGGAAATCCACCTGCACGCTGGTTCATTTCAGAGACATTCTCTCTCTCTTTCCCCCTTTCAAACCCAACCCAAGGGGAGAGAGTGCCCCCAGGGAAGGGACCCATGAATACAGTGAAGGGTTAGACTGGCACAAAATACTGCCTGTCTCACTGAGCCACACGAACCCGAACTGCCCCTAGAGACAGAAATCAAAGAGCGTAAATGCAAGATACTCTAAATGCTAATTTCCCGATTCAGGCATCTGACCTTTAGAGGAAAAAGCTAAACAGCCAGACAATTTTCTGGATGCCATGATTTTTACTCCACAAGAAAAGTTATTAAACATTTGCTCAACCCTACAACTTCCGAGGGCTGATATTCCTGGCAGCTGGGGATGACACCTGGGGATGGCATTACCCACCAGTCCATACTAGAGAGAAGAAGAAGTAAGAAGTGATAAGGGGAGGAGAAAGATGGAGAAAAAAGAAATGGAGGTGAGAGGAAGGAAAAGCAAATGAAAGGCTGGACTTGCAAAGGTTAAGGGAAAATGGGAGGGAGGGATTAAATAGACATCAGTTAATAGAATCACAGAATCTCAACAGTGGAATAGGTTTTAGGGGCCACAAAATCCAAAGCCTACCTTAACAGGGAGCTTCTCTATAGAAATTTCATCAAGTAGTCATGTTGCCCCCACTTGGAGATCACTAGTGATGGGGAGACCAGCACCCATTCCACTTTTGGACAACTTTGTTAAGAAATTTTCCTTATATCGAGTTTTCATCTGCCTCTTTGCAGCTACCACCCTTGCCTTCATTTCTGATCCCCCAAAAAGCCAAGTAAAACAAGTCCTCTCATAGACGACAGCCCCTCAAATACTTAGAAATGTCTATCAGTCTCTTCCTCAGTTTTTCCCTCTGCTGCTTAAGCAAGCTCCAAAGAACCTCATCAGTTGTGATTGCTAATCCCATCACCTACTTGGTAGTGAGTACTCTGGAAAGTAGTTTGTCAGTGTCCTTCCTCAAATAGGATGTGCAGAACTGTACAAAGTCCCCTGATGTGGTCTAGCCAGTGCAGCGTATACCAAGTCTATCACTTCGCTCATCCTTACTATGCCTTTCCTGGTGCAATCTAAGCAGGCCTGAGCTTTTTTGACTACTGTTTTGTACGTTCAACTTCTATTGCGTTTGTAATCTACTAAAACCTTTGAGCTTCCTTTCATAAAAATTATTGTCTTACCATTGCTTTCCAAATCTATGCTTGTAAAGATTTTTAAACTCCAAATATAAAAATTTACATGCATTCCTTTTTTTTTTTTTAACCCTTACCTTCTTTCAGTCTTAGAATCAATACTGCTGTATATTGGCTCCAAGGCAGAAGAGCAGTAAGGGTTAGGCCACAGGCATTAAGTGACTTGCTCAGAGTCACAGAGCTAGGAAATGCCTGAGGCGAGATTTCAATACAGGACCTCCTGTCTCTAGGCCTGTTTTGCAATCCACTGAGCCATCTACCTGCCCCTCATTCATCTCTGTTTAAAGATAAAGATTCTGCCTTGGAGTCAGAAGTCTTGGGTTCAAGCCCAACTTCTACCAAATGCTGCCCATGTGAATGTACATGTCTCTTTAACTTTTCAGTGCCTCCAGGAAATTCTCTAAAACTGTTAGTTGCAAAGCATGTGTTAACCTGTATTAATAAAAGTTAATTCCTCATCTACGAGTAACCTATAACAAAATTATAAGTACAGTTTCTGTTGCTATCCTAAAGTATATCTTCTTTCAAACATCTCATTATTTTAACCTGTAATGGTCTTTTAAGATTTTGTCATCCATTGTGTTAGCCTTTCCTCCCAGTTTCATGTCACCTACAGATTAGAAAAATATGTCATCTGTTGTTTAGTTCATAGGATTATATTTAAAACTTTCAATGGCTCTATATTGTCAACCAGGGACAAAGGGAGGGAGTGAGGGAGGAATCCTGGGATTATTGCCAAAAATGAATTATTAGGAAGAAGAGATAAAGATTCTTCTGAAGATAGAACTAAGAGTCAGATAACAACCCTACCATTTAATTAATAAATGCACCCCAAATTCTAACTGTTAACTTCTAATCTCCAACCTGCCAACAAAAAGAAAAGAATTCTAAAGTAGATAAGCAAATAAAACCCAATACTGTGTTGTAAAAAGCAAATTCAAAACATGTACACATAAAGAGTAAGCAACTTTTGAAAGTTAGAACTGATTATACTCTCAGGTAAAGTAAAGATAAAAACTGATAAACTCTAAAGCAGGGGTCAGCAACATATGGCTCTTTCTGCAGGAGCCATAAAGTCAATTTTTTTTTCAGGTGCTGTTACAGGAGTGTGCACTGTGAGCACTGTTTGCCTCTCACAAAATTTCATTTAAAAAAATGTGGCGTTTATGGCTCTCACAGCCAAAAAGGTTGCCGACCCCTGCTCTAGAGAGACAAATAAGGAACCTATATTGTATTTAAGAGCACAACAGATAATGAAAAGAAATATTAAATATATGTAACAAATACCATAGTGACTAAGTGCTTCAAAAAAAAGTTAGGTGAATTGCAAAAAAAAAATGGATATCATCAAAATAATAGCAGAAACTTCAATATTATATTCTCAGAGCTAGACAAAGCCAAAAGAAAGCCAAATTAAATTATAGAACAGGCAATTACTAGGGAACTAAATTTAGCTACTTTAAAGTAATTTCTGAATAGGAATATACATATAATCATATTAATAACATATTATGGTTTCTTCATGAAAATTATTCATATGTTAGTATGTAAAGGAATCATAAACAAATGATGAAAGGTACATATGATATAGATATGCTTTATGTGCCATAACAATAAAAATGATAAAAAAAATGTTAATTAGAGCAAATGACTCAGACATAAGTGTAAATTAAGTTATGACAGCCTACATAAAAGTGAAATGAGTGGGGGACTCAATAAAGTCACTAGGTGTTTGTTACTAACAAAGAAATTGATTTATTGTACAAAACACGGGATGGATAAGTGGACCAGGGAGATGGATGCCCTATCACTTAGTAAATTCTTCTCCCCCCAGCCTGACCTGCAAAGGTCAATTCAGTCCCAATATATTGGGCTACTCTTACTACATTTACTATCTACCTAAAATAGTTCTACCTACCTATCCTGACTAGCTGGTCCACTAATTTGACAGGAACACAGATTAGTTCATCAGATAGGCTGGCTAGAGGCCAAAAGGCCAGAACCTAGGTGTTCTGGCTCAGTTTAGGATAGATAGATCAGGCCCTTGCAGCTCACACACAACAGATGAATTAGATGGGAACTGGGTCACAGGATTAGGATCACAGAAGACTTCTTGATTTTCAGGAACCTCCAAGTTGAGTCAGGAACCTCAGCTTTCTTCTTTAGCATGATACCAAAATGGCCACAGAAAGTAAGCCTCTGCTCTACTCAGTGTCCAGAGATCAACAGACCCCCTTGGAATTCGAGGGTCTCTTCTCAAGTGTTCCTCCCATTCCAGAATGGGAACTCATATGGTTCCACGCATATGCCAAGCTGCCTGCAAAGTATTTGCATGGCCCAGACTCTTTGCAAATATCCTATTCCCTCTATTCTATTCTAATAATAGGTAAAAGAACTAGTTATAGAAATACTAAATTTTCATGCTAAAATTATGATAAAAATATTGTAATAGTATATAAAAACTGATGGAATGAACCTACAACAGTTCTCAGAAGAAAACAGATGTCTCTGAAAGCCTATATTAACCAAAAAGAAAAGGTCAATTTTTTAAAATGCAAAAAAAAGATTAGAAAGTAAAAATTTAGCACTCTTGAATACTAATTCAAAATAAAACATTGAAATTCAAAGAAGAAATAGAGAAACAAGAATAAAAATATCATAGAAATGATAAACTAAAAGCTGACTTTTTGAAAAAAACTAATAAAAATTGATAAATCATTGCCTAACAATCAAGAGAGGAAAAACAAACTATCAATACAAAATAATTAATGAGGTGAAAAAAGTCACAAAAACTACTTTAAACGTTATACCAGCAGAACAGAGAATTCAAAGGATATTGATTAGTATTTGCAAACATAAAATATTCAAACAAAACAAGAAACTATTCTATTAACCCAATATCAGAAAATCCACAAATTGACAAGGGATAAGAAAAAAAAACAGAACCATTTGTTATGTAGAGATGATAGCATGGAATCCCTGCAAAAATACAGGGTCAACCTCACCCAGAATTCCAGGGGACCTCCCCCGGAGAACTTTGGGTGAGGGGGCAGTTGAGAAGGGTTGAGACAGTTGCTTTGTGGGGGTTGAGGTGAGTGGATCACTGCTTACTGCTCCTGACTTGGGGGGTTCACCTGAGTGGCCATTGTGGCATAAGCCATCGTGGCTTCTACTCAGGGGTTAGCCGGCTTTGTAGGGTTAATCCTTATCAATATCAATATAACAATTATTTAGTGATTAGATATATTCACTATTAATAAGAAAGCCAGTGTAGTTAAGTGCCCTTCACCCCCTCCTGTGGGGGGTAAGGGCAGCTTCAACCTAACAGATCAGGGTCACCTTTCCTTATCCAAAACCCTAATTACCCCCTCTAGTTTTTCCTTTTACTTCTTAATATAAGCTTTACTTACAATATCTGTGCCTGGGAATTATTTGGGGGATACTCACTGCTCAAGTCTGGTCATCTAGCTTGAATCCTCTCAGCTGCCAGATTTAAGAAGATCATCTATCTCAGTCCTTCTACATTTAGATAACTAGCTTCTACTTATTCCTCTATCAGACCTGTGAGGAATATAAGTTAAAGAAAAGAGGAACATCATTAGAGTTCAGCCTCAACAGAAACTTAGCAGAAGTACCTCAGTCAGTCTCCATTTTTCCAACTGAAACCTCAACTGCTAGGGGGAGGGGTTTGAGAGTCAGGAGTGTCTTACCCCCTCCCTTCTCACTGAAGCCTGTCAGTCTGTGTCTGTATCTTGAAGGTTACTGGTCCTGGCATAATTATCTGCTTCTCCAAAATATGTTATTTATTAACATAATACCATTTCAACTACAAGTAAATTCAACTAAGTATTTAAAAATAATGAATACTATACCACATGCTGTTCTCAAAAACATATAGAAAATCCTCTTCCAGTCTCTGTTTATGACACAAATATAGTCCTTATACCCAAATCAAAAAGATGCAAACCAGAAAAAGAGAAGTATAAGCTTTGAATGAATAAAAATAAAAAAAAATTAACCTTTGCAAAGAGACTCTAGGGATATAGCCACAAAACGATCATTATGACCAATTAAGATTCCTACTCTGGATAGAAGGATGGTTCAATTTTTTAAATAAATAATATAATTAGTCATATAAAGAATAAAGATAATAAAAACCACATAATACTATGTGATAATTTTAATAATGAAAAAACTATTTGATAAAATATCATTGATTCATGATTGTTAAAACATAAACATGGAAGGACTGTTCATCAATAAGACCAAAAGCATATTTTAATACCAAGCACTATTTGTAATGAAGAAACATTAGAGACTTTCTCAGCACAAATGGGTAAAGATATTCCCTATCCTCAGTATCATTTGACATAGTTCATTAAGAATGCTAGCTATTGCAAAGTCAAGAAAAGATAACTAGAAACATTGTCCACAAAGAAGGAAAAAAGAAGTCTTTTCTTTTTTTTACAGATAACAGAATGGTGCAGATATGAAGATATGGAAAATTTGCCCAAAAAGTATTTGATATGGTTAACATTAGTAGTTCCAGCTAGTTAGCAAGGTATAAATCAAGCCCATAGAAATCACAAATATTTCAATGTAGTACTAAAATAACTTGGGAAAATAATGCAAATTTCATGGAAAAGAACTACAAAATGCATACAATATATGGCCATTGTAAGATTAGGGTGAGATGGCAATGGATTCTCCCCAGTCCCAAATCAGAGGAGAAGCAGGCAAACTTGACTGGATGGGAGGGGCAAGAGCATATGGAGTACTCCTCCACCTCCCCACACACACACTGGAAACAGTTGGAAACAGTTAACAGAATACTCTCAGAGCTGGTTATGGAGGTTATTCAAGCTTGGTAAATTCTGGGCCAAGATGGTAAGTGGATAGAGATAAACCCCTTGTGATGATAACTTTCTTTGTTTGAATTACTCTCTCACAGGATAGAAATATTCTTCTTCAAATCAGACAACAGGGCAGAGGCAGCTTCAGCCCCAGCTTGGATGAAATACTTGGCTTGGTAAAAAGAAGATAGTAAGTATAAACCCAAGTTAACTGGATACAAGCTCTATCCTTCACAAACCAAATGAATTTAATGATTACAGGGTACAGAGAGAAGGGAATCAGTTAACGGAAGAGGAGGGAAGGTAAATAACCAAAAACTGTTAACTGCAGACTAACAACACATTCCCTGGCAGGGTGGGAGGAATGTATATTGAATGGCTGAACTCCTATGTAAGCCCCTAAATAATCTTCCTTCTAAAACCTAAAAGGCTAAACTAGAGGTAGACAGTGATCTTGCTTGAAGATCTATTTTTGAGGTTAGCTATCAAAGTAAAGCAGCCCCTGGCTGTCAGTGACTGACTGCCTCAGCCCCTGAAGCTACACAAAGTGTGTGTGCCCAGAGCCAAGAGCCAAGAGTCCAGACCCTTACAAGGGGGGTGACCTGGCTTTTATACCAGGACTCCAACTGCCCTTAACTTCCCCCTCCCTTAGAGTTCTGGGGGGCACTATGGAATTCTGTGATGCAGCTTGAACCCCTCTCAAAAACATGGATGTCACAGCATTAAGATATCAAAATAAATTAACAAGCACTCATTAAATGCCTACAATATATCAGGTACCATGCTAAACTCTGGGAATACAAATATAAGCAAAAATATGACAGTCCCTGCTATCAAGGAGCTTATGTTCTAATGAAAAAGATAATATGATAAAACCTGAAAATAGGGAGAGGGGTGAAGTCCTCATTAGGAATATGATGATAAAATCTGGAGAATCAGAAGAAGGAAAGGAAAAGAAGACACTCAAAAGATTTATATAAAAACAATTACAAGGTTTAAGAGAAATATTCAATGCTCATGACAACATAATTAAAATGATACTACTATTTAAATTAATTAGCATGCTTACTGTCATATAAATAAAGTTACCAAAGAAGTAGGTTTTGTTAGACAAAAAAGTTATAAAATTAATTCAGAAGATCAAAAAATAACTAGAATGTCAATGAAAATAACAAGTAAAATACAAATGAAGTGTCATAGCATTGTCTGAACTCACTGTATTACTAAGTAGCAGTCAACAAAGTATTTAATATTGGTTAAAAATAGAATCATAAGATTGTGGAAGAGACAGGATAAATAAGAAACAGGTGCAAGTAGGCACAAGAACCCAATGTTTCATTTATGAAAAAAGATTCCTTTTTTGATTAGAAATTCCAGGAGAAATAGAAATCTCTTTGGCAGAATTTAGGTTTAAACTCAAAATGAATATGAAACCTGAATAGAGAAAGAAATATCACAAAAAATTAGAAAGAATGAGAGTAGGAGCACTTAGATAGCTCAGTGAATAGAGCTCTGGAATTTAAGTCTGGAATACCTGAATTCAAATCCAATCTAACACTTATGGTGTGACCTTGGGCAAGTCACTTTACTTCTGCTTGCTTTAATCCACTAAAGAAGGAAATAGCAAACTACTCTAATTTCTTTGCCAGGAAACTCCCATTGACAGTACACTCTCCAGGGTCAAAAAGAGCCAGACATGGCTGAATAACATAAAGCACCTTCTACAACTAATAGGGGAATAACTAAATAAAAAGGGAGTTCATAAGCATGAAAAACAATTTTGACTATATAAAATCTAAAAGCTTTTGCATAAATAAAATAAATGGCAAAATACAATAAATATTTATTATGTGCTATGTACTGAGATAAATGCTGGGGGATACAAAAATGATGATAAAATTAGAAGAAAAACAGGAAAGTATGGAACATATTTACATCAAAGATCATACACAAAAGTTTAATCTCCACAACATACAAGGAATCTATATACTTACAAATACATATGTTATACAGTAAGAAAATATAAATATGAGGATTTAAAAGAACTATGAGAAGATTTGTACAAACTGATACAGAATGAAATAAGCAGAACCAAGAGAACAATCTATACAATAACTAAAATAATATAAATGAACACATCACAAAAAGGAAATTAAACTCAGATAAATGAAAAAAATAAAGGATCACAAGAAATGATAATGAAATATTTTCCTCCTCATGACAGAAAGGCATGATTCTATTAAATAACATGATGTGCATTGTAAAATCTGGTCTCTATATTAAATATTTTTGCTTCATGATTTTACTTTATTGTAAGGAAGATTAAATCTGGACTGGAAACCAAGGGATGTGGATTAAAATAATGCAATGGCAAAAAGAATGAAAAAGTGTATTTTTAAGGATATTTTTTTAAAAAGAAATATCCCATTAACCTATTTAATATCTATAATAATGGAACATGCTTACAAGAACCTATAAAAGTAGCACATTAAGGAATAAAACATGCTTAAAGTAATTTACAATTCTGAATTGCAGTTGCTAATGTTATTCATTCATTCAAGAACACCTGTACCAAGATTTCTCTGCTAACTGTTGGTTCTCCCTGCTCTTCAGTAGGGCAGATCTTCATTACTCAAAATTGCATTTCAAGTTCTTCCAGCTTACAGCTTTAAAAGAATGTTCAAAAAATGTTCCCTTTTAAAAAAAATAAATAATAAAGAAAAAAAGAAAATGTTCCCTTTTAAAGTGAATGGAGCTGTTGCCTTTATTCACCCAGAGAATTACAGAACTCTTCAGTTTCACCAATTCTGAGCTATTCAGACTGGACCAACAAATTAATTCATTTACATGGATACTTCAGTGTATAGAACTCACAGTGACATAGCTTAGGTTCACTCTCTAAGTGAGGCAAGCAAACAGCCAGATCACCACGATACCAAGTGTTTTAGAGCCCCTTTTGTTTTTCCTTCTCCAAGAAGAGCTGGCAAAGAGCAAGAGACAATATGAGAGGCTTTATCTCTCTCCAATTCTAGGCAGAGATGAAGGGCATTCAACATCCCTGAAAATCTTCACCAATTAAAATCAGTTTTCTTTCCCACCAATCAGTAATGACTTAGAAGCCCTCTGTCAGCTAATTCTAGCTGCCACAGCTCCTACAAAGGATATTTTTTTAGCACTACCACCCTGCTGTATCTTCACTTCTATCCCAATTTCTATATCAAGATCTTACATAAAGTTCCTCTCTTAGGCTCTTCCCTCAATTTATATAGCCACTGTAGTATGCTGATAAATGTTTAACAACAAGCTTTGGGGGTGGGTGGTGTCAAGAACACACTTTTAAATTTAATCTGCATTATTAACATTTTTCCATCCCTTTCTTAAGTGCAGAAAATCAACAAAACAATAAATCCAGCCCTGATTTGTAACATTTGCCAATTTCCAAGGCATAAATGCTTACATTGAACATTTAACAGTCTCCTGAGCCAATTTGAACTTGCCCCCACACACCTCTGCCTGTACCTATAATGACTTAAATGAGAATTTAGACTCTCAATGGCTCTTCTTTCATTTTAAAAGTAACAATTCCCTAAATTTCCATTTTGAAATTGATAGTTGGTTTTAATAATGCCTTGGTGTCCAAATGTTTATGTGATTTCTCATTTTTGTTAGTTTCTCACTTTTTAGTCATAAAATATTTAATGGCAAACGAGCTGAGATATCATAAACCCCTCCAGCAACGAGATCTCAACATGTCCCTCTTGCTTCTTTGTGTCCTTGAAATTGTTTCTTTGTATTCATATTTGTTTACTTAATAATAAATATTCTCTCTCCAGCTTCTTAATATATCAATGTTCATATTCAAGTGAAGTATCATTCAACATTGTTCAGGATGGGATTTGAGTATTTAAATTTGTGTCAGTAAATTTTTGTACCCAAAATTGCTCAAGTCCTATCTGAAAACTCTTTCTTCATACACATATATCATCAATTTATATTCAAACAAAATTACTTTCCTATGCCTTTTAGGTATCAAAATGGTCATCCATAACACTGGCAATATCTTATATCTTTTAGCCTTTGATATAAATCTTTCCCTTTACAAAAAAATTATTGTTCATTTCCTTTTTATCATTCAACTGCTTGTTCCATATGAAAAAAACCCTAAAAGGCAAGTATACCTTACTCGAACACAAGGCAGCCAAAACTAAAGGTAATGATCCATCAGAGATAGTCTAACCAGGGCAGAGGGAAGTACAAAATGTCCTTTCTCTTTATCACCATTCAGTGGAGTTAGGAAGCTTCCTCTTGAGCTTCAGAATCGCCAGTTTCATCCTTTATTGAAAGATTCTCCAAACAATTGTTGTTGTGTTTGGTCACTTCAGTTGTGTCTCTGGTTATAGAGTATCGATCTCTATATCTGATAGTTTATGAACTCACTTGGGATTTTCCTTGCAAAAATACAGGAGCAGTTTGCAATTTCTCTCTCTGGCTCATTTTACATATGAGGAAGCCAAGGTAAGCAGTGTTATGTGACTTGTCCAGGGTCAATGGTCAGCAGTCTTTCTTCCCTTCCTTCTCCAAATGACATCTTCCAAAATTATGGCACAGGTTAGGCTTATCTTCTGCCTTCAGATTGTGTTTCCTCCTCATTTTCTTGTTGAAAATTTTCCCTTTGGCAACTACTTTTATCCAGCCCTTTCACTTTTCCTTCTAGAAGTGAGCTATAATTATTGAAACTAAGATTCTAATATTTGTCTCACTAATTGTTGCTAATAAACAGAGCAGTGTTTCATGGCTATTTGTTATTCCAAGGGATCTGTCATCAGGATATGCTTAACAAGATCACAGATTAAAGGAACTCAGAAATCATCTAATGCAACATCCTCATTATACACATGAAGAAATGGATGCCCATAAAGTTTAAGTGGCTGGCAGATTTTTGCTTCCCTAAAGCTAGGTGGTACAATGGATAGAATGCCCAGAGTCAGGAAGACTGGAATTCAAATCTGGCCTCAAATACTGACTCACTGTGTGACACTGAGCAAGTGACTTCATCCTGTTTGCCTCAATAAAATGAGCTAGAGAAGGAAATGGCAGACCTCTCCAATGTCTTTGCCAAGAAAACTCCAAATGGGATCACAAGGAGTTGAACATGATTGAAACTATTAAATAACCAAAAAGTTATATTAGCAGTATGTTGAGAGCCCCTCAGAGAAATAAGGGTCCCCCATCAAGGTACCATCGAGTCAATGCAGATGGCAGAACCCTATATTTGATCCCTATAGTCTGAAAATCAGGCCACAAGATGGATGGCTTAACCCAGTGATTCCCAAAGTGGGTGCTACCACCCCCTGGTGGATGTTGCAGCGATCCTGGCCAGGCAGTGATGGCCACAGGTGCATTTATCTTTCCTATTAATTGCTATTAAAATTTTAAAAAAATTAATTTCCAGGGGGCTAAGTAATATTTTTTCTGGAAAGGGGGCGGTAGGCCAAAAAAGTTTGGGAACCACTGGCTTAACCCAATCAGACCCCTCTGTGTGACTCTCTTCTGATCAACACTTTTTATTATTGAAATTATTATCTATATTTTTAGGATAGCCTCAAGTTTTGTAGTATAGATATAAAATCCCTTTATATAATTCCCCTTAATACTCTATAATAAACTAGCATTTAATGAGTTAATAATTCATTCCCTCAGAAAAATAGCAAAGCTGCTTTGGTCTTTTTCTCTTTCTACCTCGAGAGTTGGACACAATATGAATAAACCAAAATATTCTCACACTTCACTACTTTACCACATTAGACTTGTCCCCCTGAAATAATAATTCGATAACCTAAGGTCTCGATAGCCTTGAAATCTGTTTAGACTAAAATGTAATCAATATGAGAAATTGTACTTTGCTTGCCAACTTTTCTGGAACCTTGAGTTCTTCTATGTTTTGATTTTGAAATGTAAATTTTCCCAGCATTTGTGCAACTGTGAGAGAAAAGTTTAAAAAATAAAATTTCACAGGAAGTGCTCAGAACAGCTTCTGGAAATCCACTGTGTCTCTTACTCTCTTCTTTCTCACCTAAACCATATACCTTCCCAGACCCCCTGGAGGTGCTGGCTGGCTTCCAGCAGCGGTAGGCTTGAGACTAAGGAAATGTTCCTTTGAAATAATTTTGCTTTACTTTTGGCATTTACATCCACGGTTCAGGAGAAAGGAGGGTAGGAGCATAAATTTAGAACTAGAAAGGACAGGAGAGTCTATCTAGTACAGGCTTCTCATGTTACAGATGAGAAAACAGGAACTGTTTCATTCAAGAAAGTAAGAAACAGATCCAGGATTTGAACCCAAATCCTCTAATTCTATATTCAGCACCCTTTCTTCTATATCATGCAAGATGGTGACTACTATTGGGGGAGTTTATACAATAGATAATCTTAGAGAAAAGATATCAGTGGAGAAATCAGGCATGGCCATATGAGGTAGTGTATTAAAGAGGAAAGCAGACAACACGAAGAATAATTCATGCCTGAAACTATGCAGGGATGCTGTAGGAGTGAATCATTGAATGGATTAAAGACCAAGAATAAGAAATATAAAACTCAATTTGATACTTTTCACTGAAGTTGGTTATCTGCACATTATAAGAGGCTAATGGCATGTTCATGGGTGACTAGCACCTCTAGTGTGAAAGTTTACCAAGCCCTTTTCAGGACTGCTTGTCTACATTTAGTCCACCTTTCACTTATCTCTCACCATTGGCTCCAAGAAGCTACAGGGTGTACAGCAACCACCACCCCCACAATAATATGGTCTCAGTAGATGAAGTAAACCAAGTCAAGGATAAACAGCAGCCCTCAAACTCATCAGTGGGTTAGAGGAATGTCTACCTCAAACATGAGAAGACTACTCCTGTTGGAAGCAGTGGTTGAGAACAATTTGTTCCAATGGCCATAAAGGTGGCTGAAGCAGGACTGTGGAATTCTTTGAGTTTGGTCAGACATAAAAGGAGCCAAGGTCATCAACTGCATTCCAAACCATTGCCAGTTGTCTTGAATTTTGTTTTGTCACTGGATTTCAATGACTCTGAAAGAGAATGAAACTGATGGCTTTGTGCAATTCTATCAAGACATCACTCTGGTCCTTTTCAAAAACAAAAGATGAGGGGGCAGCTGGGTAGCTCATTGGATTGAGAGACAGGCCTAGATATGTGAGGTCCTAAGTTCAAATCCGACCTCAGATACTTCCCAGCTGTGTGACCCTGGGCAAGTCACTTGACTCCCATTGCCTACCCTTACCACTCTTCTGCGTTGGAGCCATAACACAGTATTGACTCCAAGACAGAAGGTAAGGGTTTAAAAAAAAAAGATGAATAACAACAACATATCATAAACCCAAAAAACCAATCTTTAAGCTCCTATGAATCCCTGCTACTAGGAAGAAAGAAATAGTCGCTCTTCCAAAATCAGATTTTTAAAAATCCTTGGACATGCAACCATTTCCTGATTATTCTAGAAGGCAAACGTGAAAATTGGCAATTGCAAAAAAAAAGCTCTCCTGGCATTTTGGATTATGCTCTGGTTTATCTCCTAAAGAAGCTCTTGAAAGGAAACTTCTCATTGCAAAGGGCACATTTTCATTTAATCCAACCCAACTCAAATTGAGCACCTTCTGTGTGCAGAGCATCATGCTATAAAATATCAACAACACTCAAATACAAGAACAGTACAAAATAACATATAAGTTCCAAAAAGAGGGTCAAAGTCATATGTAAGCCT
The DNA here is from genome assembly GCF_016433145.1 of Gracilinanus agilis. Taxonomy (NCBI): domain Eukaryota; kingdom Metazoa; phylum Chordata; class Mammalia; order Didelphimorphia; family Didelphidae; genus Gracilinanus; species Gracilinanus agilis. Next base: position 113,068,035 of record NC_058132.1, on the reverse strand, counting down.
GAGAGAGCAAAGGCTTTTGTTAGAGAAATACTAGCAAATGGGAGAGATACTAAAGATCTTAGAGAGGAAAGGGAACTTGTTTTGGGCTTTATCAAATGCACTGAGGGAATGTGGAAGAGAGTAAGTCTTCTAGATAAATGGATAGAATTGCACACCAAGCTAAGAAATGTAAATATTACTGCATGTGTAAGAAGGAATAATTGAAAGAGATGTTTTTTCTGTCTTTTTTGTTTTGTTTTGTTTTGTTTTTAATATCAACTTAATCATAGAGAGTAGAAGTCTCATAAAACCATTATAATTAAGTAAAGACAATATTCTGATGATGATATAAAAGGTGAATTGAAAAGGGAAGGAAAGGGATAAAGGAAGATCTGGTATTAGCTAATGGATCATTATGAGGCACCTACTTTGTGTTAGGGACTATGCTAATCACTGAATATACAAAGAATATTTTAAAATTTTCTTCTCTCACGGGGCTCATAGTCTAATTAGGAAGACTGTATGCATGGGTGTGTAGTTTTCGTTGTTTTTTTGTTTTTGTTTTTTAAAACCCTTACCTTTGGTCTTGGAATTAATACCATGCATTGGTTCCAAGGCAGAAGAGTGGTAAGGGCTAGGTGATGGGGGTCAAGTGACTTGCCCAGAGTCACACTGCTGGGAAATGTCTGAGATCAGATTTGAACTTAGGACCTCCCATCTCTCAGCGTGGCTCTCAGTCCACTGAGTCACCCAGCTATCCCTGTAGTTATTTTAATAAAATTCATTTATTCATTTGTTACATTAATTTCCTCCCTTTCCTTCTCTCCTCCCATTACAGAAGGCATCATTTAACAAAAAGATATATGGAAATATATAGAGATAGATGCATAAAACTGTGCCTTGCTTATTTCTATGGTGGACAAAAACAAGTCATTCTTCAAACAATATTTCTGTCACTATATAAAATATTTTCTTGGCTCTGCTCATTTCACTCTTCATAATTTCATGTAGGTGTTTCCATGTTTTCCAAAAAGTAACCTGCTCATCATTTCTTACTGAGTAGTAGTATTCTAACACAATCATATGGCACAACTTGTTTAGCTATTCCCTAATTGATGGACATCCCTTCCATTTCCAGTTCTTTGCCACCACAAAGAGAGCTGCTATAAATATTTGAGAACAGATAGCCTCTCTTTCTTCCCCTCTCTCCCCCCCTCCACCCCCGCCGATATCCTTGGGAAACAAACCCAATAGTGGTATTGCTGAGTCTAAGGGTATACACAGTTTTACGACTCTTTGGGCATAATTCCAGACTGTTCTACAAAATAGTTGGATCTGTTCACAATTCCATTTGTATGTATGTGTGTTTGTATGATAATCAACATAGAAAAGATAATAGCATTAAGGGGGATTGGGAAAGTCTTTGTAGAGATGATGAAATTTTAGCTCCGACTTGAAAGAAATAAGACAAGTCAGGAAGAAGACATGAGGAGAGAAAGCTTTTCAGCTATGGGAGAAAACCACTGAAGTTTCTGTACAAACAAAAACAATGTAGTCAAAATCAGAAGGGAAACAACAAATTGGGAAAAAATCTTTATAACGAAAAACTCTGACAAGGGTCTAATCACTCAAATATACAAGGAGTTAAAGCAATTGTATAAAACATCAAGCCATTCCCCAATTGATAAATGGGCAAGAGACATGAATAGGCAATTTTCAGGTAAAGAAATCAAAAGTATCAATAAGCACATGAGAAAGTGTTCCAAATCTCTAATAATCAGAGAAATGCAAATCAAAACAACTCTGAGGTATCACCTCACACCTAGCAGATTGGCTAAAATGAAAGAAGGGGAGAGTAATGAATGTTGGAGGGGATGTGGCAAAATTGGGACATTAATGCATTGCTGGTGGAGCTGTGAACTGATCCAGCCATTCTGGCTGGCAATTTGGAATCATACTCAAAGGGCTATAAAAGAATGCCTGCCCTTTGACCCAGCCATACCATTACTGGGTTTGTACCCCAAAGAGATCATAGATAAACAAACTTGTACGAAAATATTCGTAGCTACGCTTTTTGTGGTGGCAACAAATTAGAAAAGGAGGGTATGTCCTTCAATTGGGGAATGGCTGAACAAACTGTGGTATATGCGGGTGATGGAATACTATTGTGCTCAAAGGAATAATAAACTGGAGAAGTTCCAGGCGAACTGGAGAGACCTCCGGGAACTGATGCAGAGCGAAAGGAGCAGAGCCAGAAGAACTCTATACACAGAGACTGACATTCTGTGGTAAAATCGAATGTAATGGACCTCTGTACCAGCAGCAATACAATGACCCAGGACAATTCTGAGGGAGTTATGGTAAAGATGCTACCCACATTCAGAGGAAGGACTGCAGGAGAGGAAACATTTAAGAAAAACAACTGCTTGAACACATGGGTTGGGGTGGACATGATTGGGGATGTGGACTTGAAACTACCACACCAATGCAACCACCAACAATTTGGAAATTGGTCTTGATCAAGGACACATGACAAAACTAGTGGAAATGCGCATGGGTAGGCGGGGCGCGGGGGGGGGGGTTGAAGGGGAAAGGAGGAGCATGTATCATGTAACCATGTTAAAAATGAATATTAATAAATGTTAAAAAAAACATGCTCTAGTTTTCCAATATCATTCCTAAATGCAATACCCAAAATTAAACATAGAATAAAAATCATAGATTCTGAGCTGAAGTGTACTTTAGAGCTCATTTAGTACAGTTTCTTCATCTATCAAATAAGGAACTGAGGTGGAGAGAGGTTAAAATTCTTGTCCAGGTTCATATAGCTAGTAAGTGTAGAAAACAATATTTAAATTCACTTTTTCCTTACTACAAAGCTCTCTTCCACTTTGCTGCCTGGTTATAGCTAACATAATCAGAGCAGAGAACAAATGGAGATGCTTTTTTTCTAAACATTGTGCCTCTCTTACAACTACCCTTTTGAGGTAGACATAATCATCTACCTTTCAGAGGTGAAAAATACTCAAAATCCAGAGAGATGACCTGATTTACCCAAGGGTACAGAGCTCATAAAGACCAGAACTGAAACTCAAATCCTAGTTTTCTGGCTTCAAGTTCAGATGAGCAGGCTTAAAATTGAGTCAATGTCATCAAATCCACACTAAGTTCTTACATCTCTCAGGATAGATTCACAATTTGCTTTCCCAAAAATAAAAGAGACAAGTAATTGCACATCAAAGACATTAACTAATTAATAAAGATCCACCAAAAAAGAGATGCATGACCTTCTGGTAGAGTGAAGCCCAGGCTGGCAGTACAGTCTCAGAGCAATTCAGGAAATCTAATCAAGACTGAGCAAATCCAATTTATGAAACTTTAGAGACAAAGGATCTCTGACAACTGGAGATTTAAAACAACAAACAAATAACATACAATCACATATATCATAGTCTATCCAAGATCAAAAGTTTAAGGTTTTGTCAGAATATTTAATGAGAAGAAATTTCACTTTTACTCTATAGGATTAAGAAAAAGATGGGTTAGTTGCTAAAATCTGTCATTTTTCAAAATCTATATTTTTTTTCTTTAAAGGACAGAACGAATATCCATTTTGAGTAAAGAAAAACATTAAGTACAATTTAAGGAGCCTGAGTCATATTTCTGATGGGAAAGAAACATCTCAAGAAAATATTACTAAGGACACACCACATTTCCTAGAATCATAGTCCCTGAGAATATTAAATGTCATAACCATAGAAGATCTTCAAGACCATATAGTCCAACCTCTTCTTTTTACAGATGAAGAAACTAAGGCCCAGAGAAGAATGATGACTAACTCAAGGTCATCCAGTTCTTTCTCTTCAGTCATTTTTCAGTTGTATCCAAGCCTTTTGGAGTTTTCTTAGCAAAAATACTAGAATGGTTTACTATTTCCTTTCTCCATCTCATTTTATAGATGAAGAAACTGAGGCAAACAGGGTTAAGTGACTTGCCTAAGATCACATAGCTAGTACATGTCTGAGACCAGATTTGAACTCAGGAAGAAGAATCTTCCCAACTCCAGGCCTGGTGGCACTCTATCCCCTATACTACCAAGCCACTCCATCTTCCACTTAATTAACTGAAAGAATAAGGACTAGAACCAGGGCTTTGGTCTCACAGGCCAATGTTTAGTCCACTGCACTCATGCTTTCTGAAGTTGATCTTTGTTACTTTAACCAATATTTATTATACCAATATATTTTACTATAGGTTCAGTCCGGCCTCGGACACTTCCAGCTGTGTGACCTTGGGCAAGTCACTTGACCCCTACTGCCCACCCTTACCACTCCTGGGCCAAGGACGGTCCCTAGCCCGGATGAAAAAGGAGGAGGATTGGGCGTGGGGCTAGCAACCCCACCCTGTAAAAACTACATCTGCTAAAGAAACTGCAACCTAAAGTAGGCGCAGCTGGGCTAGCTCCGTGGATTGAGAGCCAGGCCTAGAGACGAAAGGTCCTAGGTTCAAATCCAGGCTCAGACACTTCCCAGCTGGGTGACCCTGAGCGACTGTGTGACCCGTTGCCTACTGGTTGTGGCCCTATGCTCCTAGGATAAAAAAAATATATTTTACTATACTCTATTCAATAATTAACTCACTTCCACGTGTCTGGACATCAAAAGGAGTTGATCCACAGCCAATGTGAAGATAGACTAGAGAATCACACCATCTATTAAAGTATGAAAACATAAATATTGGAAGTTACAGGGTGATTCCCCTGACCAGTGTCACTCAAAGTGTCAAAAATACACTCTGCATGTTGTATTTATATATAGTGGATCAAGAGGCAAAACTCAAAGCTACCTAATTTATTTTCCTAAAAGAGTCTCCCAATCAGTCCCATTCCCCATCCCTCGGGTGACAGAAGATGCAAGCATTCACTTATGCCACTATTTTTTATGTCCATGTCTCCAGAAGTCCATCAAAATTAAAAATAATCTTAGAGATGCTGAGAGTGAGATTTCTGGCAAATCAACATTTGGAATGACTGGTTTCATGTAGTCACAGATAATTTAAAAAAAAAAAAAAGAACATAAAAGGGAACACTTACTGTCATCTCCACCCCTGCCCCAAAAGCACAGGTAGCCATCATCATGCTGACCATTGACATACAGGTCTGAAGGGGGAAAGGACTTCTGCAAATCTGCAATTGATTTACAAGAATGGATCTGGGACATCACACCTCAGAAATATGTACAGTGACCCAGGCAAATGCTGCTCTGTTAAGCAATGATTTAATTACCAGGAGTCTTTTTTTTTTTTATTATTATTTGGGTTTTTCCAAATGCCCTTCATGCTTTCAGGACAACTTCATTTGCACGGTGAAGGGTTATTGAAAATATCATTCTCGAAATATATTCAATCAAATTTCATCAGACTAAGGATGATGTCAGCATCGCATTTAGTCCCCACCCCCCACTCACTCCCTCTCCCTTTCCCTCTTTCCCTCTCCTTCTCCCTCTCCCTCTCTGTCTATCTGTCTCTTTTCCTCTCTCTCTCTCTTTCTCCCTCTCCCTACCTTCACTTTCTCTCTTTCTCTTTGTCTCTCTTTCTCTTTCTCTCTCTCCCTCTCTTGACTTGACTTGGGAGATGTTTAACCTGAAATAATGGGAAAAATCTTGACAGTTAAAGACTCACCAAGGCTCAATCTCCAAAATGAAAAGAAATTGCAGAAGGGAGTCAAGTGACTTACTTGAAGCAATGTGGTGGATCTGAAAGACTGTTGGGCATAAAATCAGGAAGACTTGAGATCAAACTACTCTTAGGAGACTTATTCTCTGTGTGATTCCAAGCAAATCACTTCACTCCAAGAACATTTCCTCATCTGTAAGATGAAGGTAATACCACCTCTAATTCCCTTATTGGGTTCTTGTGAGGAACAAACAAAGTATTATATGTGAAGTGATTTCTGAAAGCTGGAAATGACCAATATTTCTGAAAATAAAGGAAATGATTCAACAACATGTGGATTATTAATGTAAAGGAAAATTATTATAAGGGGTGGAGGGATAAGCAGGGGAACCCTGCTTCTTTTCAGAACCCTGGGCTACTTATAGAGGGTCATGTTGGTTTTTTACTCAGTATACAACAAAGGAATTGCTTATCCTTTGAAAACACAAAGTCCTTCTGTGTTGAAACAGAGCCCAGATGACCCAGCAGAAAGAACCCAGGGTCCTTTCAAAGATCCAGGGGCCTAATCTGTGCATCTCAATTGAGATAATATTTTTAAAGCACTTAATACAGTGGGGGGCACATAATAGAATCCGTATAAATGTTTATTCTCTTCCCCTGTTTCTCCATTATACTCTAATGCAAATAAATGAGCAGGTTGGTTGCACAAGTAGAATGTTAGGGAAGACCTGAGTTCCAATTCTGCCTTAGACATTTGCTACTTATGCAGTGTTGAGGAAATAACTTCACTTCTATTAGCCTCAATTTCCCTAACTATAAAATGGGGATCATAATAGCATCTACTTCACAGAGTTATTGTGCAGATCAAATTGGGACATGCTTTATAAACCTTAAAATACTACATAAAAATGCTAACTAAGTAGGAATAAGAAATGTGAAGAAATAAAGAATGGCCTTTACAAAATAATTCTACAGAAAAAGAGAAAACCTAGAGTAAGAGAATATATATTATGACAATAAAATGGAAAAAAGAATAATAACAAATGGAAAAAGAATACTAAAATAGACATGGGAGTGACTTAAAAAACTATGACAATTTATTCATTAAATCATTTGAAGAAATTGAGGTTGTTTACTAGGGAAGAGAATACTCAGATGGGACATGAAAGCTTTGTTAAAGAATTCAGACAATTCAGCTCTGAGGGATTTATGGTAAAGATGCTACCCACATTCAGAGGAAGGACTGCAGGAGAGGAAACATATAAGATAAACAATTGCTTGAATGCATGGGCTGAGGCGGACATGAATGGGAAATAGACCCTGAACAAGGACACATGTTACAACCAGTGGAAATGTGCGTTGGCCATGGGTGGGGGGAGAGCGGGGGGTGAAGGGGAAAGTAGGGGCATAAAGTATGTAAACAGATTAAAAACGAATATTAATAAATGTCTAATAAAAAAAAAGAATTCAGACAATTCAAAGCAGCTAGGTGCTCAGTGGATATAGAACCAAGCCAAGAGATGAGAGTTCCTGGGTTCAAATATGGCCTCAGAAACTTTCTGAGCTGTGTGACTCTGGACAAGTCACTTAAATCCAATTGCCTAGCCCTTACCGCTCTTCTGCCTTGGAACCAATACTTAGTATCCATTCTAACATGGAAGGTAAGAATTTTTTTTTAATTAATTCAAACAACTGCAAGGTGGAAGAAGAACTAGACTTGGTCTGTATGGTCCAAAAGCCAGAAGCAGAAAGAATGGGTAGATGTAAGTTCAATGTCTGGGAAATTTTCCTAACAACTAAAGATGTGTTCAAATCAATAGATTGTCATGAGATGTAGTAGCATCTCCCCTCCCTGGACACCTTTGGAAGATGCTAGACAACCATTTATCAAGTACATTGTAATGATTCCTTTCATTTGGGGCTTGGACTAGAAAGCCTCTGAGGTCCCTTCTATTTCTCAAATTCTGTAATTCTTGGATGCTATAAAATGAGTTCAAAGATTTAAGTGAAAAGAGTTACTGAACAAGCTTTGTTTGATGTAATGAAGTTCAGTGAAAAGTTTTTTTAGAAAACATTTGAAATATTTTATATTATACTATATTAAATGCTTTACAAATCTTAAAAATGCTACATTGTATTCTGTTGTCCTATCAAGACTCTACATGACCTAGTTAGGGTTTTCTTGACAAAGATCCCGAAGCCATTTGCCATTTCCTTCTCCGGCTCATTGGACAAAGGAGGAAACCGAGGCAAATAGGGTTAAGTGACTTACCCAGGGTCACACAGCTAGTGAATGTTTATGGCCAGATTTAAACTCAGGAAGAGTTTAAATTAAAATTAGAATTTAAATTAGAAGACTGTTCCTGCCTCCAGGCTGAGCATTCTACCCAGGGCATCTCCTACAGAGGATACATACTGGCTATTGTTATCCTACAATAATAGCTGGACTGGGCAGAGTCTTCAGGATGACTTGTGTATGGAACCCCATCTTTGGACAGCCCCTCTGTCCCTTGGAGGATGGAAGTCACTTACTTTAAGCTCCCTCAGCAAATTAACGCAGGGCAGGACTTCAGAGCCATTTCTCCTGCCTCCTCACTCAGCGTTCTTCCCACCACACTACTTTGCAGAGAAGAAAGGCATGATGAATCCAACAATCAGAAAATCAGCGCCTGGCCTTTTCTGCTGTTGCTCTCGATTGCAGCCTCTATTAAAGTGAATAAAAGCAGGCAGCTGAGACAACGGGAACGCTCGCTTCAGAAGGAGAAAGATTTCTGGAGTCCACAATTTTAGTTACACGAGGGATTTGAGGCATGTAGGGAGATCCAAGAAAGTGGTACCATATTAATTCCTCCAGAGGCTAAAATAAAGCACTCGGGGTGTGTGTATGTATCTATATATGTATCGTGTGCATGTGTGTATATATGTTTGTGTGTGTATATAAATACACACATATTTACACAGGCCAAGTGGTATCTAGCGGCAAAAAGCAGACTAGCTCAAAGGCTCAAATGATTTATATTCACGCCGCCACTCCACCGCTAACTAGCTGCATAGATTTGGGAAAGTCAGTGAAATGATGATGCTCAGTTTCCTAAAATGAAGATACTCAAACTGCCCGGCACATTGGCTGTTGGCTCGGAATACAGCTCTAAAAAGATCACGTACAAAGGCTTGAAGCCCCAGATCCAAATCCTGGGACCTTGGGACAAACACAGAGTGGAACTTTCTTACTGTTGAAATAGAAAGTCTCAGGTTCAATTCCATTCAACAAATATTTCCTGGGTGTTTTTGCTGCATGAGGTAGCTGCGATAGAGTAGATAAAGCGATGAAGAAGTGGTCTGTGCTCTAAAGGCCTATCGTCTAACAAGAAATCAAAAAATAAAGGTGAAATTAAATAATTAAATGAAATTATAACAGGAAAAAAAATGTAAGGGCCTAATTCTAACAGGAAAAAAAAAACACCAGAAAAAAAGTTTATTATAATATGTGTCATAAACATACGAGACCAACACAAAGTGATATTGCAGGTCAAAACAAGGAGAGAGAAATTCTAGGTGGGGAGATTGGGACGATGTCCTAGAGGAGATGCCGCCTGAGCCTGGGCCTTGCAGATTACATCAGATGATGGCGACAACGATGAAAGGGATGAAAACGATGAAAAGGCAGAGGGGAGAACAGCGGGGAGAGGCCAAGGTTCTGAGCTTAGGAAGAGATCTGATTGGCTTAAGAAATAGAAAGTAAAGGGCAAGCTGAGTTCCAAGAAAAATGAACAGTTCCGCTTGGCAATAGTCAATGTGTGTAAAAGAGGTATGAGAGAAAGGAGAGAAAAGTTTAAGCTAAACTGTAAAGGACTTTGGATGCCAGACTAAATATATTTGGGGGAGGGAGAGAAACAGAGACAGAGACAGAGACAGAGACAGAGACAGAGACAGAGAGAGACAATGAGAGAGAAAGAGAGAAAGAGAAATAGATGATAGATAGATAGAAAGATAGATAGATAGATAGATAGATAGATAGATAGATAGATAGATAGATAGATAGATAGATAGGAAGATGGACAGATGAACAGATGGAGAGACAGACAAATCTAAAATATGTATTTATTGTATATTATTTGTTATTGTTATTTATTATATAACAATGTATTATTATATATAACAAGGTGTATAAAGTCCTCCCAATGCTTATTTTATTATCTCTTCCTGATGATAAATGATTTCATTCACTTAATTGTTATCTATTAGGGCCCTACTACATGCAAGGCATTGCTCATGGCACTGAAAGGAACACAAGGATTAACAAAACATTATTTCTGCTCTCCAGAAACGTATACAGCCTAGTTCAGTGAGTCTCAACCTCTTCAAATGGGAAGATGCTGTCATAATTTCAAAAAACATCAAGAAACTCCAACAGGATATATAGTTGCACGCTTTGTATCCACTGATTAAGAAAATACATGATGTCAAGAAGCTACCATCTATTCAATAATACCATTAAATGAATATTAATCACAGCAACAGCTACAACATTTTTCTTACTAGGCACTAATGAAGCATTGATAATTAACACTGTTGACACAAAACCCATTATTCACATGCATATTTGATTGGAGTAAATGAAGATTAAAATGACAATGTCTAGGGTATATTCTAATCCTCAGAGACCATGTAATAACTCTGTGGGTCCCTAGAGGTTCTCAACAAACAGATTGGAAACTGCTGGTCCAGAACTTAACAGAAAACACTGTCTTTTTTTATATTCAATTTTTGTAGCATCTATCAGAATAGTATAAATAGCAATAAACATATAATTACTCCTAAACAATAAACAAACAGTCCAATTCAATAAACATGTATTAAGCACTTACTATGTACCAGGCAGGGCACAATGGATAGAGTGCCAGACCTGGAGTCAGGAGGACCTGAATTCAAATCTGATTTCAGACACTTTACTGGCTCTGTGACTCTTGGAAAACTATTTAATCCTATTTGCTTTAGTTTCCTCATCTGTAAAAAGGGTAGAGGAAGAACTGAGAAACTGCCAAGAAAACTCAAAAATGAGGTCATGAAGAATTAGATATAACTAATCAACTAAACAACACCTCATTCAAGGAACAGCTAGATGGTGCAATGGATAGAGCACAGGACCTAGAATCAATAAGACATAAGTTCAAATCTGGCCACAGACTCTTACTAGCTGTGTGACCTGAGAAAGTCACTTAATCCCTGTTTGCTTCAGTTCCTCATTTGTAAAATGGGGACACACTGGAGAATGAAATGGAAAACCACTCCATTATCTTTGCCAAGAAAACTCCAAATGGGGTCACTAAGAATAAGGCATGACTGAACAAGGGAAGAATAATAACATGTGCCAAGTACTGTCCTAAGTGCTAGAAATACAATTAATAAAAAGAGACATCCCTGCCCTCAAGGGACTTACAGTCTAAAGGAAGAAATAATAAGCAAAAGGAGTCAGGAAAGGCAAGGAAGGGGCAGGGAAAATGATACCCAGCACAGGATATCTCATTCTATGGACCTGAGATCACAGAGAGTAGCAGACTCAAAGTGGAGTGAGAAGCATGGAGCAAGTGCCTTCTTTGTACCAGGCATTGTGCCTGGAATCCAGATACAAGAAATGAAACAAACTCTCCTTGCAAGGGTCTTACATTCTATAGGAGAGAGAACACAGATGGGTATAAGCATAAAGATAATAAATACAAAGTTGTTCAAACGAAAGAAGACAGAGTGGCATGCCTGAGCAAGAGTGAAGAGGATAATTTGGCTGACTTGCTGGAGTTGGGGTGATATACAATGACCCTGGAGAGAGATAGCTAATTTGTAAAGGGCTCTTTATAACCTTCAAAAGTGCAGCAAGTCTTTTAGATTTGATTCTAGAGGCAACAGGGAGCCACTGGAGCTTACAGAGTAAGAGAGTGATATTCTCAGATCTGTGCCTCAGGAAAATCTCTAAGAGGCAGTGATGTGGAAGGCAGATAGGAGTGGGGAGAGACTTGAGGGAAGGTTATCTGATCAGAAGGCTATTACCATAATCAAGGTGAGAGGCGATAAGGCTCTGAAATAAGACAGAAGCTGAACAAATGCAAAAGAATCAGATTTTAATGTGAAAATTAAAAGGGTAAGATTATTGTGTAACATAGTCACACTCAAAAAACTTTTTAGTAAATAAAAATAATGTGCTTTATTTTTTAAACCCTTACCTGCCAACTTAGAATCAATACTGTTTATTGGTTCCAAGGCCAATGGCAAGGCGATGAGGTTTAAGTGACCTGCCCAGGGTCACAAAGCTAAGAAGTGCCTGAGGGTAGAACTAAACCCAGTTCTCAATCCACTGAGCTACCTAGATGCCCCCAATAATGTTCTTTAGATTTAAAGCTGGAAGGAATTGTCTTTTCCATCACTGAGAACATTCTTGATATTTCGATGGATAAGTCACAACCCTTCCACACTTTCTCATCTCGTGCAATTCTGGTCCATGTCCTTCTAATATAGCCTCCAAAGATAATGCACCCAATGAACCAGTGCATTCCTCTAGTTCTTTTAGTAGCCTAGGGGATTTTTTATATCTTGTAAAGACCTAGAAGAAAGACAACAGGCTAGATGGATCCTCTGTGGAAGGCTAATATGAAGACATGAACAAGAATCACACAGTTTTGAGAAGGCATGGAAGAGCCATGATCTGTTAAAATGGAGGATACACCCACATCAGTGAGATCAAAGGTTCTTGGAGGTTCTGGAATGAGCCATTGAAGTATTTGGTTGTGTCTCATTTTCAAATGACTGACCTATGAACTTTTCTAGTCACAAGTAAGATATTCAAAAGTATCTTTCATGCCACTCCTTATCAGTAGGTCCTAAGAGATCATTTGGGGCAAGTCAAGTCAAAAAGCATTCATTCATTCATTACCCATTGGACTAGGCACTGTGCTAAGTGCTAAGGGATACAAAGAAAGCAAAAGACCATCTATGCTCTCAAAAAGCTCACATTCTAATGAAGAAGACAATATGCAAACAACTATGTACAAAAAAAAAACCCACAACATAAATTGGATATAATCTTAGAGGATAAATTATGCATTCATAAACTGAATATTATCACTAGAATGAGGGAGGAATGTGAAAGTAGAAAGTAACATTTTTCCTTGTAGAAAGTAATATTTTATCTGGAACCTAAAGAAAGTCAGGAGATGGAGATGAAGAGGAAGAAAGTCCAAAGCATGGAGGTCAGCCAATGAAAAAACTCAGAATTAGAAAATTGAGTGTCTCATGTGAAGAACAACAGGAGACTGGAAATACAATAGGAAGGGACCAGATTGTTAAGGACTTTAAAAATCAAAAAGAGGATGCTTTATTTGATCCTGGAGGTAATTGATTTTATTGCAACCTATTATACCTATTATGCCTTTCCATCTCTCACTGAATAATTTTGAAACTGTAACTATCAATATAGTTATTAGATCAAACTAACTTTTTATAGCCACATGACAATTAGATAATTGTAGAGATCACTTAAACCAGTCCACTTCCATCTTGCATTTGTGGGAATGCATGGCTTTACATACAGACCTGTCAAACTTCAGTTTCTTTTGGCCCAACATTAAACCTGTCTAATCATTGAAAAAAAACTGTTACCTTCCATCTTAGAATCAATGCTGTGTATTGGTGCCAAGGCAGAAGAGCGGTGAGGGCTGGGCAATGGGTGTTAAGTGTCTTGCCCAGGGTGACACAGCTAGGAAGTATCTGAGGCCACATTGAACCCAAGACTCCCTGTTTCCAGGTCTGGCTCCCTTATCCAGTGAGCAGCTTAGCTGTTCCCCTAAACATTTTTGAATTTTGATCTGTGCACAACTTCTTAGGCACATCTTCAACCTCTTTATCTAAGTCAAGAAATAATTGAGTCAAATTGAGTGGAAAGGGCCAAGAACAGAGCACTAGAAATCTCAAAGCTAGCATCAATCTATTAATCAATATTCCCTGGGTTTGGTTAATCAGTTATGATAAAAGTTCCTCCATGTCTAAAATTTTGAAGGTCTTGTGGTATAGCACAAAGGTCATCAATCAAGACCTAAGTTCTAGTCCTAGTTCTGCCATTGACTTCCTTTATGACCTAAAATAAAGATCTAATGCAACTTTAAGGATGGACTACATTTCTAATAATTCTTCCAGCTCAAACATTATATAATTTTATGAGTCTATGACTCCATCTAAATGCACTTTCATTAATTCTGCTATTTATTCTTCCACAAAGATACCTGAGTTATTATATCATTGACTGAAGTTGGAATAACCCTATTATAGATTAAACTGAAGATTCTTAACATGGAGATTCACTCATAGGCCAAACTGAGTTCTCTGACAAATTGTGATACAGTCTTCAATTTTGGAAGAGAAATAGAAGACTCAGAAATACCAGAACACCTAGACCTAGTAAAGACCATACAAATAATGAGCCTAACTGAAAACTAAAATCATAGATTTCAAAGAGACCTCAGTGATCTTCTAATGCAAACCTTTACCCAAGGCAAGCATACATTTTTACAATATCATAGGCTAGTAATCCTCCAGCCTCTACTTGAATACATCCAGTGATACAAAGTCCACTTCCTCCCTCCCTCCCATTCCACTTTCCAATTGCTCTAATTGTTAACAAGATCTTGAGAATATTAAATTTAATTCCACTTTCTTGAAATTTCTACCCCTTGCTCATAGTTCTCCCCTCTGGTGTCCCATAGAATAAGTCTAATTTTTCTTACACATGACATTACCTAAAAATATTTAGAGATAATGATTCTGACTCTCTTTTCTTCTCCTAAAATAAATATTCCCTGTTTCAACTAGTCTAGCAATTTCATATATGTACAATCATTATATAGACCCTTTTCTCTATACCTGTTTAGCTCCTTTGTTCCACCTCTGCCTTGCTGGCTATCTAGGACAGACTTTACAGTTTGAAACTCTCTCCTCATTGGTGGAGATTAATACCCTAAGTTTGTGTGAAAGCAGAGCAGAGTTGGAAAATTCAAGAGAGAGAGGCGAATCTATGTTCCTTAGACTTTTGGGGCTTTTCTGGATTCTGGCTTTGGAAGAAAAGATGAACAAAGCCAACCCCAACTTCAAGTTGCAAAAGAAAAAGATTCTAGAAAAAAGCCAATGTGAAAGCATCTAGAAGTCTCCATTATCCCTATTTCCATCTTGGCCACAAGAAACTTAGGAGAACTTTCTCCTTGGATGAAATCAAGATTCTTTCTCTTTGTTGAGCCGAGATACCTCATTCCCAATAGAAGAACTCCTTCATTCTACATTGTCTAGCTTATATTCTCATAAATATATTTACTGACTTTTTTTTGCATTATGAATAAATGGGTTTCTTTACTCTGTGTGTGTGTGTGTGTGTATGTTCATTGTGGAATTAGTATCTGGTGGTAAAAGGGTCAAGATTTGGAGATGAATCTTGGGACTGTCCTTTCCCCTTCAAGAAATAGCAATCATGAATTTAGCTTTAACCTAAAAAGTATTTCCCCTAGACTAATGATAGGCAAACTTTTTAAAGAGAGGGCCAAAGGAAAGGAAATGCTCATCTGTCGGTGTTTTTCTAAGGCAACTCTTTCAAAGTTTCATTGTATTGTATCCTACTCATTGTATTGGTTGGATTAGGAATAATGTCCCACAGCCGGATAGAACATTTCAGGGGGTCGCATCTGGCCTGCCCGCCATAGTTTACCCATCACTGCCCTAGATTAATAAGGGTAGGGAAAGAGGACACTAGATATGTCTATTCTATACTCCTTTTTAGCCACACATCAAAACAGTTTCACTATGTATAGAGGACAGTCTCATTGGATAGGTAATTTGTTTAAAAAAATTAATGAACAGTTGAGCCATTGCAAAATTTGGCCTTGAGATCAAAGGCAAATCATTTTGCCCAAATCTATCAATAGCAGTCAGCTATGAAGGAAAGTAGTCTATATCCCATGTCCAGAGAACCAAAATCAGGGTTACAAGAAAGAAGATAATGCTCATTTCACAACTTAAACATCCTTCTGATACTTGTAACTATTACATTTAGAAAGTAGGATGATGAAGGGGTTCAGAATAATGTAACACAGCTTGTCTTCAAAGATATCAAGGATAGTAAGCCTAGAGAAAAGAAATCTCATAATTAGAAAGTGTTTAAATCCAAGCTTAGCTACCTGTCATCTTTTGATCTTAGAGAAAGTACCTCATAGGGAAGCAATGTGATGCAGTGGGAAAAACAATGACTCTGGAGTCAGAAGATCTAGAACCAATTCCTTTCTCCAACACTTACTACCTTTGTGATCTTGGGCAATTCACCTAAACTCCCTAGGGCTCCGATTTCTCATCTGTAAAATGAGAGAATTGAATCTAAGAGCTTCTGAGGACTCTTGAGCTATAAATATTTTTATGTTCTGATCTCTGGGGGACTCAGTTTCCTATCCTGTACAAAGAAAGGGTTAGTCTGGATAAGCTTTAAGGTCTCTTTCAGTTCTGAATCCTATGAATTTTTAAAAAAGAATCATTTCAGAAGCTTCAAGGTGACCATAATATATCAAATCTATATTTATCTGAAGAAAGAGAATGAAAATGACACAGACGGAAAGTGTAGAGTCATGTCAAACATCACTAAGAAGATTGGAATTAGCATTTAAGAAGATATGAAAAATTCATATGACTGATGAAGCAAAATTCTTTACTTTGAAAATGTTCACATTTAAGATATATATCCTCATCAATCACAAGGATGACAGTGAAAATGTAGCAGTAGTAGCTTTTTATCCACCCAGGCAGAAACAGCAGTTTGCTTTCCCCTAACCAGAATTTTACCAGCAATGAATAAATGGTGCTTTGTTGATTTAGAAGAGGTCATCTCTGCAATCAGGATTTGGATTCAAATTTTGCCTACCTTGGCTGTGCAAGCATGGACAAATCAATGACCATGTCTCTGACTTTCTCTTTCCTCATTTGGAAAAAGTGAATAGCTTGTTTGATGCTATCCTCATGGGATGCTGTGAGGTTCAAAAGAGTTCATGTATATTAAAAGAGATAATGTAGATAAAATATTCTGCAAATCTTCAAGGGCTTTCTAAATGTCAGGCGTTATTTTTAACATTTCACATATCAGAAATAGCAAAAATCATGATCTCTAGACAAATAATGATTATATAAAATAAAGAGTTATCTGGATTTTAGCAAAGCATTTGAGAAATTCTCTTACAATATCTTTGTAGGCAAAATGTAGAGCCAGGCAAATTTGAAATTGGTTGAATAGCCTAACACAATTCAACAGAGTTCTAATGTGATGAATCAATATTAATTTGGAAGGAGGTCTGTAGGGAGGATTCAAAGGTTCTGTCCTTGCCTTGGTGTTATTTAACATTGGCAGCAATAATTTGGGTGAAGAAATAATAATAATAATAGCATAAATAATGAAAATATAAAATATAGATAACGATAAGTAGGTATAATGTACATATGTACATTTTAAAACATAATGTTTTAAGGTTTACAAAGTTCTTTACGTATATTGTCATTTGATAATGACAGTGACATTGTAAAGTAGGTGCTATTATTTATTCCCATTTCACAGATTAAAAAACTGAAACTAAGAGAAATTATTTGATTTGCTCAGAGTCACAAAAGTATCACAATCAAAAAAAACATATGGATTGCATGAAATTTTGAGGGCTAATTAATGCACTGGATGATGATGAGGATGTTGTTGATGATGATGATGATGATGATGATGGCAACAATGACCAAAGTGAAATTCATAAAAACTTCAATTCAATGATCTAAAATTGATTGCCATGGTGTCACACATTTGTAGTTCCCTCCACTGAGGGGAGGGAAGCTGAGGTCCGTGGAGAGTTGGAGCTTTGGAGTTCTGTGCAAATCAGGAATCCACGTTAAGTCTTGCACCAATATCATGAACCCCAAGAGTAGGGGGCCACCAGGCTGCCTAAGAAGGAGCAAACCAGCTTCATTTATGTCAGAAATGGAGTAGTTCAAAGGCTCCCTGACAATCAGCAATAGGACCAGACCTGGGAGTGGACATTGCACTCCCAGCCTGGGTGAGATAAGAAGACCTAGTCTCAAAAACAATAAAATTAAAAACAGGCTAAAATAATGAACTAATGCAAATAAAAATCCCTAGGAACTTCTAGGTTCAAAAAAATCAGCTGCCCAAATACAATATGGGAGACATTTAATTTAACAATCCAGGAACAGCTAGAGGTAGCTCAGTAGATGGAGAGTCAGGCCTACAGATGGGAAGTCCTGGGTTCAAATATGTCCTCAGATACTTCCTGGCTGTGTGACTCTGGATAAGTCATTTCACCCCCCTTTGCCTAGCCTTTACCTTCCTTCTGCCTTGGAACTAATACACAGTATTTGATTTTAAGATGGAGGGTAGGGGATTTTTAAAAATTTAATAAATCATGTGTAAAGAAATTATAGTTATTAACTGACTTCAAGCTTAATTGGTGGTATATTAATCAGTCAACAAGTATTTATTAAGTGTCCAAAAAGCTAAGGCGATCTTTTAATAAATTAATAAGTATACTTTGATATCATTTCTGCATATATGTATGTGTATGTGTATATAGGTTTTCCTTTTCACCAGTATCAATAGCAAGTCATCCAGGCCATCATGTGTGATTTTTTTTCTCCATGTTCTGCCATAAATCCTTCCAAGAACTCACTCAATTCAATGGAGACCTTCTTCTAAGATTTTATAATTATATGCGATATATAATTATAGAATATTATATAATACAATAAAATTATAATTAAATAATGGTACCCAGCCCAGTCCATCTGTTAACCCTCATCCTCACTACATGATCCCTCTTTCTCCTTTCCCGCTCACGTATCTCCTCAATATCTTTTCTATGACCTCTTGCACATAAGTCATTGTTGGTAATAGGCTTACTTTGGGTCACCAGCAATTCTGATTTTTCTGATGTGGTGCACCACCAAGCCTCAGAGAATCATCGGAAGAATAATTATATTAAGGAGATGGGATTTATTCATGTGGAAAAGCTTGGCATTTTAAAAGAACTGCACACAGTTTTCCAGATATGATACAGCCTGCTCTCTGCCTGTTCCATTCATGGCCAGACTCACTGCCCAGAGCTATAGTGTTTATCCAAGTTATATATATGTGCATGTGTATGCACCCTCACACACACTCACTTCCACACACGTAGGCTAACTCAATGGGCTGCCCATGAAACTATATCATCTCCTTGGCGACATGCATTCTTTTTCAGTAACTGCTGTCAATCTCATGCCTACAATGCTCCTCACTTTAGTGTGATAGGTCTAATATCATTTCAGTTGTGTATGATTCCTCATGACTTTATTTGGGGTTTTCTTGGCAAAGAAACCGGAGCAGTTTGCCATCTCCTTCTCCGGTTCACTTTGCAAATGAGGACACTGAGGCAAACTGGGTTAAATGATTCGCTGATGGTCATAAAGCTAATAAGTGTCTGAGGCCAGATTTGAACTTGGGTTTTCCAGACCCCAAACCTGGCCCTCTATCCACTGTGCTACCTAGCTGCCTGACATCATCTACAATCAAAGCATCTAGTGAACCCCACCGTGACTAAAGAATCCATCTTCCATTTAAATTCTATGGAGGGCATCTTCTATAAGAGAGGTAATCATCTTCAGGAACAAAAGTCCCTCCATTTCATTGCTCAGTTGATTTTGATAACAATGAATCATTAAGCAATGCTATCTCTATGTTTTTAATCTGTCGAGGAATCCTCTTGGAGTTTTACAGTATTCAAGTGGGAGACAACTTATTAGAGGAGAGCCTGTAAATTAAATGCTTTTTCCAATCAATAAATCGTAACACAATAGAATCTTGTATTCTTGACACCTCTCAATTATCTTTTCTTTTTATTTCGTTTTGATTTTAACCTTTGATTGGACTGGTCAATAAATTGACAGCACACATTTCAATCCTGAAATGATTCCTCTATCAGAAAACAATCATTTCCTAAGATGTCATCATTGTTTACAGTGTTAATCAATGCTTCCATCACCTTCTGCTCTCTTCCTAAAGGATCATGACATATTATCCCTAGGTCCTAAGACATCTACATCACTTCTTTTATTTCTTAATTCCAAATCTATTTTTCTATCACCTTTCCATGTGTCCACCTTCACATCCAAATCCCTATGAATTCAAGTATATATAAATACAGAGAGAGATTTGGCTTCAAAGACCTGATCGAGTTCTTTCTAGAATTTCTCTACTGTTTCATCCTCTGTAGCAGATAGTAGTGTGTTAAATATAATTATCTCCATGACAGATTCCTTGCCTCTGCACATGATGAGAGCACTAATTGGTAAAATGATTGAGTGTCCTATGCAATGATGTTTCGTGGTGCCCTTGGGTGTACAATGAAGCCAAGTCCACCAACTTGATTATTTGCCTCTCTAAAGAGAACCTATAAAGCATTCTTCCATTTAGCTGCAATTTCACTTACAGAAAAATGTCATAGTGGTTGTAATTTAGTTCCCCCAGGAGCGTCCCATCTCCTCAGGCACTAGACAAAGATTTCACATTTAGAATAGTAACATTTGCCATAAATTGACAAGGATAGTCTAAAAACTGTGCAGTTCTTCACATTCTCAGCCTCCTTTTTTATCATTGTCATTGCAGATATGAAGGGAGATGCCCAGAACTGAGGGCATTTTCTGGTTTTATCTCCTTTATGGGTTTCCATGACAAAAAATTCATCATCCAGAAGTCAATTTTCTATCAAAGAATTCCTCCATATTTAACTAGGCTGGTGCTTAGCAGAGAACTTGTAACCACAATTACATTTGGAGCCTTGCTGATTGACGGAAACTTCCTTAGCTTGTGTTCTGCTGGCAGGAGACATTAAAGGAATTTGTTTCTTGGAGAGAGATGTGCACGGTGTTCACCGAGAAGTAGAAGAGAGTCCCATCATATTATGAAGCCTGGTCATTCAGCTTAGGATATACTTTATCCAACTTGGAGCCTATAATTTAAGAGATAGGAGAATTTATTTTTCATTTACTGTATTAATTGCTTTCTATTAGGGAGAATTACTGTGTATTCCTATGTCTGAGATGCAGATCGGAGACACCTTCTAGTCTGCTGCTTTTTGCATTTTCTTTGTCTTTGGGAATCCCAAAGAATGTCTTCCTTTTTAACAGAATTTGTTTAATAATTGAAGGGAACAAGGGCTCTTTTCCTCCGCTTGTGTTCTCCAGTGATGTAGGTGTGGGGAGGGGTTGATGGCCCACTTCTTAATTAGCTATCACTAATTAAAAATGTCTTGGGATGTTCCAGGAAGGAGCTGAATAATGAGCTCTTAAAAATCTATTTATTAAGCTGCCTGGCCCAGCTTGGATTGTCTCTGGTCCCAAAAAAGCCAAGGAGATCGATACCACTTGATTGGTTATGATGCTGGCCTAACCCCCACCCCCAAAAAATATATATAATCAATAAACCGTCAAAGAAAAAACAGTCTCTTGAGATAATTTTAATCATAACAGAAAGAACATTAACAAGTTGGAACTTGTCCAGAGGAATATATCCAGAATGGTGAGTAGATTTGAAGTTATTATGTGAGAAACAATTAAGGAACTAGAGATGATTAGATTGCAAAAGATAAAGCTTCATGGAAAAGTTGACTATTATTTTCATATCTCTAACAACTGTACATATAGAAAAAAGAGCTATTCTAATTCTATGTATATATATATATATATATATATATATGAGAGAGTATAACATGGTAGATAGGTTTCTGGCCTTGAAGTTAGAAAGATTGGGTTCAAATCTTGCTTTTTGACATTAGGTAAGTATATGAATCTGACCATGTCATTTAACTTCTTCTCTCTGTCTCATAGGACTCCCCAGAACTAATCTATTAGGAAATAAATAGAATCAATTAATTGAATGAATTTTTAAAATAAATAAAGAGTATATTCTGTGATAATGAGTTTTTGTACCTCCAGATAGCAGATATAGGACTAGTTATTAAATAGGAACATTTTGACCCAGCATAAGAAAGAACTTCCTAACAAGTAGAGTTGTCTAAAAATAAAGAATTGGTCATATTGTGAGATACTGAGCTCCCCATTACTGTCAAGTTCAAGCAAAGGCTGGATGACTTTATGTCAAGGATGTAGCAAGAGGTGCATAAAGACTGATTAATTGGTTTCTGCCATCCCTTCTAATTCCAATAACCTACATGAAAAATTCTGAAGAAAAACAAAACCAATTATTTAAATCAACAAGCATTTATTAAGTATCTATAATATGCCAGGCTCTGGGTAAAGCTCTGATGATAACTCCTCTTGCCTGGAGACGTGTCTTAATACAAGTTTCTAAAAATAGAGAAATGGGTTACTGCTCAAGAATTTCTAATAGATTCCTTGTATATTAATCATTTTATTTGTATGATTTTTATTCAGGAAAGACTTTTATTAAAATAGAAAATGTGTTTATATGTATGTTTTAATGTTCTGGGGAGTTTTTTTTTTTT